>NC_061121.1:12347478-12357388 GCF_002878395.1 Capsicum annuum
AAACAAGAAAAGATTCCAATAATGCAACAACGGGTACAACCGCCCAATTCTGCATATTATGGCTTCTTTCATAGAAGTACACAAACCATTTAACAAGATTTTAGTATCGAACACTTTATACAAAAGTATAACTAAAAGGAAAAAAAATGCCATTGTACCAAACAATAACATAAAGGGCAGCCCTGTGCCACTGTATCAAGAAAAGAACTGAATTTGGAGAGAGTGTTAGTGAAGCACCATCAAAATCAATTCTTTCCTCTAGTTCTCCAACACCCCACTACCCAAAAACAAGAAAAGATTCAAATCTTTAAGCAAAACAAGAACTGAACTATAATGGGGGGGTGTCAGAATATGGTTTTGTTGAGGTATTTCAACACCATTAATGGCTTAATACAATAAAGTGAAGATGAAGTAGAATACTATCAACAACAACAGAAATTGAACATGCAAATGATATGGAGAAAAAGGGTTACCTGAAATTTTTTGACCTTCAATTTTCGATCGAAGATGTGAGTAGCGAATAGACTCTAAGTCGAATTTTCGGCTCAATTCGAAGTTCGATCTTGTCAGCAACAACAACTTTTTTCTGACTGAGAGAGATGTGAGTAGCGAGTAGTGACAGAGAGAGTGAGAGGTGTAATAATTGGACTTGGGCCAGTGGGTATGGGTGGAGTACGGGCCGCATTAGAATTTTAGGTGGATTAACAGGCCACTAGTACAGCCCAGCACCAATCATTTTATCGGGTGGCTCGAACCGATAAACCAATAGCAGAAATTATCAACCCGATATTCAAAATAACCGACCCATTGACCCGATAAGCAAATTAACAATTCGAGTTAACGGTTTGTACCGAAAAATGCATAGGCCTAGTCTCACCAAATATTTTTACAAATCGTTATTTCCCTGATTTGAACCTATAACCTTTAGTCACATGACAACTGCTCAGTTTCTCCTGGACTATACACTTTAATTTAACACTACAAATATAAAAATAGTTTGGGTTATTGGGGGTTAGAGTAGATATATGGATCATAGAGTTAAAGCAAAAAGTTTTACTTTCAAAAAACTTTAAACGAACAGTATTTTAACAATTTTAAAAATTATTTTAAATGAACTAAACTGATTCAGCATAAATAAATACTCATTCATAAGAGATTATATACTACTCCCTCCGTTTCAAAAAGAATAACTTACTTTCCTTTTTAGTTCGTTTCAAAAAAATGACCTCTTTCCTTTTTTGACAATACTTTAATTTCAACTATGTTTATGACCACAAGATTAAAAGATATTTTAGTACATTTGACACTACTTTAATTTAAGATCATAAAATTTAAAAATTTTATTTATTTTTTTTAAATTTTATGTCAAATCAAAGTAGGTACTTCGTTTTTAAACGAAGGGAATATATAATAAGTTGACGAAAAAAAAAACGTTTGTTGACTGACCTAGTTGAATTTTTATATTTAAAATTAGGTTTAAGTCTTCATAAACATTCTTTTCTGAAATATCTGGGGACTGGGGGTCCATTTTTCACCTAAAATATGGAACAACCTTATCATATTGTTTTAGAGCACTAATTTTCAACCTTTTCTTTTTATAATATTCTATTCTTTCATAAGAAGACTTCCATAGTCAAGATCAAAGCTTTATTAGAAACACAATTATTGAGTCCCAATTTTTTTCCAATGGATTAGTTGGGTAATAGTAGCTCTCTAGCTAAATATAACTAGGTCCCAATTTCTAAAAATTAGGAGCAAAAACATATTTGAAGTATATTTTTTTTTTTTTAGTTTTCTATCTGAATTATTTTTTATTATTTATTAATAAGCATTGAATTAATGAGTCAATTATTATGTGGATGAAATTTTATGGACAAATTTAATTGTCGCGTACCTTTTGATCATTATATTCAAACCCTTGGATTATTGTTTATTTGAATTATTTATCAAAATATGTCTCAAAATTTATGCGATAGTTGTCATGAGGACGAAATTTGATGAGCAAATTATTACTTTGTCACTCATCTTTTGACGGTTGTATTCAAACACTTGGTGTAGTCAACTAATTCAATGTGTGTTTTGAATTTTATAAATAATTCGTGGTAGATCAAATAATAAACGCAAAGCAGCAAACACATAATTTAGATATGAAACTCGCAAAAAAGAAAATAACACTTCAATATTTTTTATTATTCGTACTTTGTTTACTTTTCAACAACCTATTTTAAAATGATTTACTCTATTATATATCAAGAGTTTAAGTTTTATATAAAATGTTCTATATTTGACGAATATGTTTAGTAGTATTATAATTTATAACTGCTACAATTTTCATTTCGAACCACATTTCAGTTATTTTAATGCTTAATTGCTTTAGCCATTTCTCTATATTTTGTTAATGTAGATAAATAGTTTAGGTGTATTTTTGATCTTTTAACTCTTTTCTAATTACGAACTAACTTAGATAATAAAAGTACCCCTCAATCCAATTTTATATAACTTGTCAACTATTAGAAATAAATGCTCACTTTTATTTGGAGAACTTGAAAAAATCAAGAGAAAACTTACTATCATTTAGTTCCTAATTTCCTCTTATAATAAAATTGTTATTTTATTTATTAATATTTAAGGAGTATACCACATCAATAATACTGACCAGGTAAAATTGTCAATCATACAAAATCATAAATGGCAGGTGACAACTTTGTCGATTAACTTTCTTGTGTTGCAAAGGAAAACATTATAAATAGTTAATATGCATCATTACAAAAGGTGTTGTTGTAGAGGCACCATAGACAGTACTATTAAAAGGCCAATTTAGTGTAATAAAGCTTTTGCTATGCATGGATTTCAGACAAAGGCCGAGCTATAAGAATCTATTATACGCGGCCTCATCTTACATTTCTGCAAGGAGCAATTTTCACGACTTGAACTCAATACCTCCTTGTCACATTCCACGACTTGTATCAGCATCATAGACAGTACTATTAGTAGAGTAAGATCATATCCAGAGGCAAACCATCTAGCAATCTAACTGAATTTATTTGCATCAAAATACTTTCTAGCTAGACATGCATATCACCGGGATAAGCGCGAAGATTAGTGAAGTATAATCTGGGATTTTTCTCAAAACTAGACCTTGGAATCCTAATGTTTCTCCCTGGTGCTTTCATCATCTTGCTATTGCTTCGCCAGCAACATTGGAAGAGAAATTTCAGAATCTCAATGAGGCTAACATACACTCTTTTGAGACAACTCATCAGTGTCGTGCTCACTCTTTTGAGATAATTCATCAGCGTCACGCAGACTCTTTTGAGAGCGTTCATCAGTCCAACACACACCCTTTTAATAAGGGCTATCAGTCCAACACACACTCTTTCGACAAGGGCTATCAGTCTAACACACACTCTTTCAACAAGACCTATCAATCTAACACACACTCTTTCGACAAAGGCTATCAATCTAACACACACTCTTTCGACAAGGGCTATCAGTCTTATGCAAAGCCTCATCAGTGTAACACACACGCTTTTGAGAAGCCTCATGATAGGCGTAACGCATACGCTTCTGAGAAACTTCATCAATCCAACAGACACTGTTTTGAGAAGTTTCATTACCCCAACACACATACTTTTGAGAAAACTCATCGCGCTGATCAGTAATCCACCATAGAAGTAGCAACAACATATCAAGAGAGCTAGAAATAACGTGATGATTAGATAGGGTAAAGCTATGTGAAACCAGTACTTGATCTTCTCTACTCTTGTCTCTGGTGGAAACACCTCGTCAAACCAACTCATAAGCTTTCCACATAAATTCTTCACTTGCCAAGTAAAACTTTTCAGCGTCGCTAGTATTTGCCCACCAAAATTTTTCAGTGTCACTAGCACTCGTAAACCTAAATTCTTGAGCGTCAGTGGCACTTGTCCAAAAAAATTTCGCAACGATAGTAGCACTTGCCAACCAAAATTCTTGAGCGATGCTAGCCCATGTCCGAAAAAGTTTTGCAACGATAGTAGCACTTGCCAGCCTAAATTTTTGAGTGATGCTAGTCCTTGCCCAAAAAAATTTTTCACCGATAGTAGCACTTTCCAACCTAAATTTTTGAGCGAAACTAGCCCTTGCCCGAAAAAATTTATGGGTTTCATTAGAAATTGCCCAAAAAAATTTTGCACCGATAGTAGCACTTTCCAGCCTAAATTTTTGAGCGATGATAGCCCTTGTCCAAAAAAACTTTGCACCGATAGTAATACTTTCCAACCGAAATTTTTGAGCGATACTAGAACTTGCCAAAAAAGATGTATGGGTTTCATTAGCAATTGCCCAACAAAATTTATCACCATCATAAACACATGACCACCAAAATTGAACATCATTAGTATGGCTTCCTTCAATTTCTCCATCAAAAAGCTCATCACTTCCACCATCTCTACTTCTTTTTTCTCTCTCAGTAGGATTCTTTGTCTATTTTTTTTTTCATAGGATTTCACATTCTATTTCCATCTCTTCTATATAAATGCTAGCTAGTACTCTTTTACTCTTTTCTAATAGAAAATGGGACCCAACTTCTTATTAAAAATGACCTAGGAGCATTATCATTAAAGCAACATCTTAGGTGTAATCATGTTCTTTTTTTTTTTCTCTTTTTCGTATATAAAAATAATATTACTTCGGTTTCAGTTTACTTGGCGTTCTTGTTAAAAGTAATTGTTTTAGTTTATTTGTTTGAATTATTGAATCGAGAAAAATTTATCATTTTATTTTAATACCCTCCCTATTATGGAATCACTATATAAAGTATAAATAGTCAGATTTAATTTTCAAAATATAATTAATAAAGTTAATTTAGTAAAATAAATCTCTAATAAATATTGTTCAACGAATTTCAAGTAAAATAAAACGATGAGAGTACTAATATTTTCTCTCGATAGAAAGCAATAAATTATTTGTAATATCGTCTCTCCCCATATATATAAGATTCCACCCAACTTTAAATTTTAATCAAACAACCTTGGAGC
This sequence comes from Capsicum annuum, assembly GCF_002878395.1. Taxonomy (NCBI): domain Eukaryota; kingdom Viridiplantae; phylum Streptophyta; class Magnoliopsida; order Solanales; family Solanaceae; genus Capsicum; species Capsicum annuum. Next base: position 12,352,497 of record NC_061121.1, read on the forward strand.
AGCATTGTCATTAAAGCAACATCCTTTCTTTTTTATATAGTGAGAAACCCTACTATATTAAGGCAAATGGCTTTGTTAAAGATGAGAGATTCCATACCACTAATTACTTTTGTCTTCTACTTTTTTTTTTTTTACAAGTTAAAAAGGTACTATGAAGCTGAATGCATATGGATTATGATATACTAGTACTATATATTTTAGTTTCAATTTTTGTGTTTTATCTTTTGTTAAATTATTTAAAGAAAAATGTCAATGTCTATTTTTATTAGTGCATTTTAAAATTCAATACAGGTATAAAGATCATAAGATGCAAAGATATTTTGATACATTTATACATTTTTAGTTTAAAAGCACAATTTAATTTATAGCTCGTAGTAATGATGGTTAGTATTATTATACATATAGCTATTACTTAGGTAATAATTATAACCAGCTATTAAACGACCCGTGAGTCACTAAAGCACCCATCCAAACCAATTTGACGAAAACTTCACTGTGCTTCAACTTCACGGTGCTTCAACTAGACTTTTAAGGTCTTGGTCTTTATTTGAAGTTTACTTTTAATTTAATTTAACATATAGTAGCTAGGATCTCATTGGAATGTACATAGTAAAGTTACATACACCATTTTTTTTCAGGTTCAACTTGTGAAATTACACTGATTAAGTTATTATTATTATCAATGAACTTGATTCTACTTTTATGAAAAATCTTAGTAGATCATTTAATTCACTATTTGAATTTTTATCCTTTTAATTAGGGTTTGAACCCCACCTTGGAATTCCTTTCTCCTGGCCCAATTAAAACTAAAGAAAAGAAGGATTAAAACCAAACAAGATTTTTGCTTGTGATTATTCACCTTCATTGTATCTTTATTTTTCTAATTCTTCTTACTTCAGTATTTTTTATTATTTTTTTGGAACAATTCTTTCTACTTGACTGCTATTTTAATCTGGAGCTGTGTTTTTTTCCACCAGTTGGTGAAATATTTGGGGTCCATCTTCCGCCTAAACTTGGTAGAACAAAACCTTTAACTATTGGTTTAGAGAATAATTTTCTTTTATAATATTCTATTATTATTTCATAAGAAGACTTTCATGATCTACATAAAAGATTTTTAGAAACACAATTATTTAGCTAAAGTTAGTGGATGAATGAATCCAATTTTCTCCTATAAATTAGTGGATGAATGAATCCAATTTTCTCCTATAAATTAGTACTAAGTAAAATCGTTGTTACATTTTAGTGAAAGGAATGGAGGAGCCTCACTTTTGGATTTTGCTAGGGCTGGTTGATTGGTGGTAGCAAATGCGAACTTTCCAAAAAAAGGAGGACCACCTTATTACTTTTCACAGTGGACCTTATTACTTTTCACAGTGGTATGAACTGCATACGCTTTATCTTCTTAAACCCACCCACTTTATAGAAATACACTACGATATATATATATATTGTTGTCATCGCTTTATTTTGTACTAGTTATTGTTTCTTTTCTTCAATAACAGCAATCCCAATTAAATCCACAAAAGTAAGATCTGGGTACTGTTCCTTTTCTTCAAATTGCTTTATAAAATATTTACTGACATTTTCACTTTCGTCAATTCTTTCTTTAGACTACTTTGCTTTGCTTTTTCTCGAGCCGAGCGTCTGTAAAAACAAGTAAGCATTCCAAAACAGGTTTGAAAAGAAAATTATAACTCCTTTGGGATGTAAACTATTGTCTTCTCAGCATCCAATCGTAGGGTACAACCAAACTACAACATAGATGACTTTTAACACTATAATGAATTTAACTCTCTTCAGTTAAATGTAAAATGACAAATACAACAAAAAAACAAGCAACCATGCACATTAGGTTCGAGGAACATAGTTATTCCTTTTTTACAACTCAAGACATTAAATATGCAGATTGTGTTGGACAAAACTGATCTTCTGCAAGAAGACATGAGACAAAATTCAACGAAACACGGTGGCACAGTTGGAACGGCAAAGATGGATGGGCGTGTTGTAACCATCACCGAAACAATGCGATTGCTCGTTCAATCCTCTGGTACTTTCCAGCATTCAGCAACTTCAATTCCTAGGAACAATAAAGAAGAGTTCCAATATTTTGTATCAATAACAGTTTTAATACTGCTATGTAGCATTATGGTGTGTTCATTAGTATTTATATAACAATTTACCTCCAATATTAAATAAAGAACACACTAATATGTTGAGACCATGCCAAGCAAGAGAGGGAGTGATGACCTATTGAACTAATATGTAGTATACTAGACGGAGTATCAACAAGTAGGGATATCTATTGGATGTTGACAGTGAAGTGACGACATCTATTTGTAGTATAGTAGATAGAGTACTTATACATTCACTGTCAATGCAAAATAAATAACAAACCTTACCAAAAGACGAGAAGCTTTTGAGATAAAATTTTCAAGTAACAACCAAAAGCTAATTTCATCTTCTTCTCTTCCGGCCCTTTCCCAATTGCCCTGATTTAAATGAATGCTCCTTTCTTGAAGAAAGGCAAGAGCTTTCTCATATTTCTCAGCCTTCTCTTCGGCCAGTAGGGCCTTTTCCCTTTCCTTTGCCTTGGCCAAGAAATCTTTGTCCTTCCGCAATTCTCATGCAACACCTTTAGCTTCCTCTTTTATACGTTTTTTCAACTTTTTCTTTTCAGCACGCTCACGATCTGGATCATAATCTCTACCCTTGACATAGCTGCAGATGTATATGATCACCAGATGAGTAAAGCTCGACAGGAAACGAGCAATATGATTCTTTTGATTAAAGATAAGGCAATAAGAAGAGTATCTTACTTCTCCTCGAATTTCGGATTAAGCATCCTGATGGACACAGGTTTTTTCTTACGCATTTTCAAAGGTTAACGCAACATGTGATGTTCCTGAGACTTTGTGTCAATTAATTGGGATACATCCTTGATTTTCTCCCTTAATGCACCTGGAATATGATTTTCTCCGGACAATTTGCATAATAATTTTGAAATTAGCATGAAAATCTCAGGAAAAGAAATAAGGTCCTTATATACATTAACAAATCCTGGCAGGGTTTCCAGAACTGTTACGAGGATGCTAGCCCTGCATGAGAAAACATTTAATCTCATCAAGTTCAACAAGTCCTGGAAAAAAAAAATTGCAGCAGAATTTCCAGGCCTATAAAAATGTGAGAGAGAGAGCAATATACTTGTTATGTCAACTAGGTGATTGACAATAGTATTATTAGGAAACTAAAAGTTTAACAGACCACATCTTGAATTAGACCTAGGCAAAAAAACTTATCGAACATATTTATAATTTGTCTCAAGTGTATCTTAACATAGAGCCATATTCAAAGATTTAACGAACTTTTGAGATTCCTCAAATAGATTTGCCTATGTCACTAGAATGCTACTAACTGACCTGTAATTATCAGAGTCAAAATACTGCGAGTCCTCTGGTAAGTCCATTAGCTCAAGAGAATCTAAAGAACCCATCTCCGCATTGCTGCTGCATATGCAAAGCAAAGGCCCAAGTTCTTTGATCTCCATAAGGTCATTCAACTGCAGCACGAGAATATGACTTTCAATTTACAAGTGGAAGGAAGCAACCCGAATATAGAGGTAGAGAGGTTGTTTCCAATAGACCCTCGGCTCAAACACTGAAGTAAAGCCAAACCTGTAAATTTTTAAATCGCTGTTCCCTGTCTAAAGCTGCCATCAGCAAAGTTTGAAGAAATACTATAGCCTCAGGACAAAACTTCTGAGATTGTTTAGTTACCTGCAGCGCAAGATGATTAAGCTTGGATTTCTATGTTGTTTTTCCTTTATTTTTTGGACCTATCTGCATATTACAAAAGTGTCTCGGAAGCGTTAGAGTAACTAGTAAAGTTATTTTCATGTGATCTTCAGGTTATGGGTTTGTCACATCATCGCATGTGTGTTGCACACACTTTGGCTTTAAGCTGATTGGAAAAAAAGGGTCCAATTGGATCAAAATTCGGGTGGATTAGGGGTCTAATAGGTACAAACCTTAGTTGAGGGGTCTAACTGAATTTTTGGGACAAGTTTGAGGGTCTATCGATGACTTAAGCCAAATTTCAACTATATGCAAGAGGCCTGCGAAAGAGTAAGATCACAAGAATGTATTATACATAGTCTCACCTAGGGCTGCATATCAGTCGGTTCGGTTTTAAAAATTATCGGTTTTACTTATTCATTATCGGTTTGTATATATGCTGAACCATTAAGATATCGGTTAATCGGTTATCGGTTTATTGATTTTTCATTGTTATCGGTTTGAATATCGGGTTAACCATTAACATTGAACATATATAATTTAAAGTCTAAAGCTAGTAAGCAAGCTACTTCGGACTGCCAGGCTAAGTGCTTGCTGCTTAGTTCTCACTGCCTACTGCTTAGGATAAGATAAATAAAAGAAATAAACCTAGCAATAATTGCTATACATTAACTCAGCAATGACAGTAAAAGTTCTAGTATGCAATGAAAAACCAAGTGTACATACATACTGCAAATATAGTCATGTGGGAGGCAATGATATAAGATTGCAGTAACTAAAATTGAACATTTTTATTAGTAATGATCAAAAAGGCTAAAGAAAAATTCAAATATGAGGGGACCTAATAGTGACCAGTACTGATCACCCATGTCTTTTTATCCTGCTAGCTTCAGAATTTAATTGCTGCTTACCATGCATGAGCAAGTCCAAAATAATTAGTGTTCTACTAGTAGCTACCAAAAAGAGAAAAAAGTTAACAGAAAACAAGGAATGCATGACTGTTTCCTACTGGGTAGTGAGAGAATTTAGTTGGATTTGAGCCTTTGAGGGAAATAAAGTAGGCTAATACAGTCCACGATCATAACTTGTTGAGGAGTG
>NC_061121.1:12360388-12379168 GCF_002878395.1 Capsicum annuum
TATTTCTCAGCCTTCTCTTCGGCCAGTAGGGCCTTTTCCCTTTCCTTCGCCTTGGCCAAGAAATCTTTGTCCTTACGCAGTTCTCGTGCAGCACCTTTAGCTTCCTCTTTTATACGTTTCTTCAACTTTTTCTTTTCAGCACGCTCACGATCTGGATCATAATCTCTACCCTTGACATAGCTGCAGAGGTATATGATCACTAGATGAGTAAAGCTCGACAGAAACGAGCAATATGATTCTTTTGATTAAAGATAAGGCAATAAGAAGATTATCTCTTACTTCTCCTCGAATTTCGGATTAAGCATCCTGATGGGCACAGGTTTTTTCTTACGCATTTTCAAAGGTTGACGCAACATGTGATGTTCCTGAGCCTTTGTGTCAATTAATTGGGATACATCCTCGATTTTCTCCCTTAATGCACCTGGAATATGATTTTCTCCGGACAATTTGCATAATAATTTTGAAATTGGCATGAAAATCTCAGGAAAAGAAATAAGGTCCTTATATACATTGACAAATCCTTGCAGGGTTTCCAGAACTGTTACGAGGATGCTAGCCCTGCACGAGAAAACATTTAATCGCATCATGTAATTTGTCTCAACTGTATCTCATAGAGCCATATTCAAAAATTTAACGAACTTTGAGATTCCTCAAATAGATTTGCCTATGTCACCAGAATGCCAACTGACCTGTAATTATCAGAGTCGAAATACTGAGAGTCCTCTGGTAAGTCCATTAGCTCAAGAAAATCTAAAGAACCCATCTCCGCATTGCTACTGCGTATACAAAGCAAAGGCCCAAGTTCTTTGATCTCCATAAGGTTATTCAACTGCAGCACGAGAATATGACTTTCAATTTACAAGTGGAAGGAAGCAGCCCGAATATAGAGGTAGAGAGGCTGTTTCCAATAGACCCTCGGCTCAAACACTGAAGTAAAGCCAAACCTGTAAATTTTCAAATCGCTGTTCCCTGTCTAGAGCTGCCATCAGCAAAGTTTGAAGAAATACTATAGCCTCAGGACAAAACTTTTGAGATTGTTTAGTTACCTGCAGCGCAAGACGTTTAAGCTTGGAGAAATACGTCCAAATGGTCATTCTGTAATTGCAAACACCATCAACCAGGAAGAATGCTTTTTGAGAATAAAAGAACTAAAAGCCAAAAGTTAAATCTCAAAAGGGATTACCTTGTCAACCGGTCTTTAATAAAACGTGTTGTTTGACCAGAAGTTGACACTAAATAACACATAGCTACCGGAACCAACTTGAGTATGGTCACTCATAGGCTATGTTGCTCGGACTCTTCAAAAATGTCAATGAGTGCGTGCAGATCCTCCCAAAATAGTGTATTTTTGAAGGATCCGACAGGGTTCAGCAACATTTTTGGAGAGTCCGAGCAACTTAGCTCATAGGTATAAAAGGGGATGACAAGTCGACTATTGCAAATAATCTAGGTCCATTTAACCTAAAGAAGTCCTAAGAACTACCTGCACCTTGATTTTGAGTGACTTTAGTAAAGAAACTCCCTCTATTCCAATTTAAATAATTTAATAGGAATAAAATATAAAAATTTACTTCAGTACCAAGTTAAATTATTTATTTTCATTTCCAGTGGAGACTGCAACAAAACCTTGTCAAATGACAAGATGAGAATGTAAACTTAACTATATGCTATTGAAAAATAAAAAGGTGCAATCCGGAACAGACAAAAGAGTAATAAATAAGTAGAGACAGATGGAATCTTAGAAAATTAACAAAGTTTCTGAAGCTTTGTATACCTAAAACAAGCAAAGCTATGAACTCATGCCTCGAGAGTATGAGGACAGAACACACCACACAAGAATTCATACTTCCAAATATCACAAATGAAAACTAATAAGAGGTATATAAGCAAATATGCACAAGATATTGAAAATATTTGCAATCAAAGTCATGATTTAAAAGCAATTAGCTCTCTAAGAAATCCTGTATAACGCTGGACTAACACGCTGTATTTAAGTATAAAACAAGGAAGGAAGAAGGAGAAACAATGGAGATATCTATAAATGGTTTCAAAGACAAATGACTTGACGAATTAGAACAAGGAGGGTAATATGCAGATATTCACTATGAAGCACATACTATTAGTAAGGTACACGATATATACTAGGCGGAGACAATCACTATACATCCAGAAGTCCAGATGCTGCTTTGATTTAGTTGAAGATTATAATACAGGTGGAAACCATACGTGTTCCGATGATATATAAGACACTACTAAACAAAATCGTAGAACCCTCAACTTAAGCAAACGATCAATTTCAGTGCATGAAAGACAAATGAAACATGGTATCGACTTACACTGAGCAGCAAAGAGCACAAGAAGGAAGCAATTGCAATATCTCTTCCGCAAATGATGGGACAGCGCATTAGGTATTCACACATAAGCAGTATAGCAGGAGTCATGACACAATGGCGAAAATCAGAGCATGGAAATATCATGGACCAAAGCCTCAACAAAAAGACAGTCTTCAAAGATGGCCAACTGCTTTTTCCTATGCGGATGGACCAAATGAATTAAACACAATAGGTGAAGTCAAGAAACATAAGTTGAGATAGAATGATTGACTAAAGAAAACAAATGGGATATGAAAACAAACCTGTATGCTTAAGATCTTCACAAAACTGTGTCCTTATTCTTTGCAGCCTTTGGCGAGCACATATAGCTGCAAAGTATGGGGTTGCTGCACTCATCTCCATCAGTGGCTTTACAAGCAAATTCAAAAGCTTGAAATTCAATGGCTTCTTATTTGCCAACACAGCGAAATATTGCAGCAACACGCCGTAAAAGACCTGATGAAAGAAACAAGCTACTTATAAAGAAATTGCGGTAAACATTTTTTATCAATGCACAGAGATATTTACATGAGCAAATACAGTTAAATGGTGAAATACTCTTAAAATTTCAAGGCAAACCTTCACACCATGTGTTAACAACAAGAACGGAGAAAGTCTCAAAGGTTAAAACATCAATCATAAAGAAATTGCAGTGAAAACAGAGTATCATACTTGCATTTTCTTTTTATTCTCTGCTGCAACAGTTATTGCATTGAATGTACGAATTCTCCTGATTGCTTCAATTACTTGATCATCAGAACAATTGTCTATCAATGAAGTGAACTCCTCTAGGGTTTTGGGGGCTTCAATTGTATAGGGAAGTTCGCTTTGTGGATGCTTCAAAGTCGTTTTTTCTTTTTTGGTTTGTACAGTGCCAACTTCTTTTCCCTTGACGTCAACCCCCTTAAGGTCCTTTATTTTCATCACCTTCTTCGCATCATCAATAATATCATCGTCACTTTGCTCCCAGTCCTTAATAGTCTGTGTCTTTCCTTCTTCATACTCATCACTTCCTTCATCATCCCCATTGCCACTTCCTTCTTCTTCCCCATCGTCACTTCCTTCATCCTCACCATCGTCCTCCTCACTATCTGAATCCCCCGTAGAAGCAGCATCTTCACTCTCAAGTTCACTTTCTTTCCTTCTCAAGATTTCACCAATCCAACCTAACTTATTTCTAGGCGCCTCCTCAAGATCATCCCCAAGATCATCGCCAGATATAGTCCTTGGGTCTCTGACCAATTTACTGTCATCATCAGATGCATTTCCATCTTCATCACTCTCATCATCAACTGCAGCCATTCTCTTCTGACGTTCTTTCTGCAAAATGAATAAAACTTTGATTAGCAAATATCTACTATAGCCAAAAGATAAATGTTCTTTATCCTTCCAAACCATTAAATCTTTGAACCAATAGTTCAGCTAAATGTATTCTGTTTTAGAAGACTACAATGTGAAAATGCACAAAGCAAGCAATCGCTACTACTACACAGTAGGCAGCTTCATAATGAAGGCATGAAAGAACAGTAATGATGATGCAAGAACGCCAATTACCTAGCTGATAACAAAGTCATACATTACAACAACTTGAAAGAACATAAGGATACCATCACAGAAGGAATGTTATAAATAGTCAAATAGAACCAGGATCCTCTATCGTCAAAAAGAAAACATTTTTTTAAAGGACTTTAGTTTAGAATTTGATAGTGCAATTTACTAATAGAAATATAACCATTTTCTCCATCTTGGTACCAAAGATTCTCATTGTAATGCATGATTGCTAAAAAGAGACACAAGAGCTCTTGTTTCTGCCATAATGCATCTGTACCTCCAATAATTCCAGCCGTTCTTTCTCCTCCTGCACAATTTCTTCAGGAGTCTTTGTCCGGTTTGATGGGCGAGCACGGATATCCATTGCCATCTCACTAACAAGCATCTCATAAGTGTCGGGCTTTTCCTGAAAGCAATACGAAGATAAAAGTGGTCAACATAGATAAATTTAATATAATCAAAAGAAAATTTATTGGTAATTGTTCATGGACAATGCACTAGAAACCTAAAAGAGATGGAGAAGAAGATACATTGAGGCACACGAAAAGAGGGAAGACTAGGATTCTGCATATCCATCTGGAATGTTTCTGGCAATCAAAAATTAAACCCAATTATACCTTTCCAATAGATCCTTTTCTGGGAGCATCAGCTACCTCATCTTTCTTGACATTATCAACTGAAATGTTCTTGTTCACAAGAGCCTTCAGAGCATTTATCTTGTCTGGTTGGGTCAGTGACAATAAGGCTTTTGAATTCACCAGTGATGTGAAGTCTTTGTCCAATTGTTCAGTTAATTCATCATTTTCTTCTCTGTCCTTCGCTTTTTGGGCCTAACAATGTAGGGAAAACGAAAGAATTGTCAAACATATGGCAAGTAAAGAGACATTCGCTTACCAGATTGCACCATAAGACATTAAACAACAACAAACCTTAAAGAATTTACTCTTTTGAATGACTTCCTCCATCACTTCTTTCTTGCTTTTCTTCCACTGCAATAAGATGGTACACTAAATCAGGAGTGGAACAACAGCTGTGTTGTAAATAAAAAAAAAGGAATCTTTCGAGACATGTTTGTGAACAATGGACTATTATCCCACGCAAGATGATGCATGCTCCCGGTAACAAAGTAAGAACCTGTTTTCTTCTGTTAAATCTTTATTCTTATTTCTCTCTTTCATAAATTACTCAGGTTTTAAATGGCAGCCTGTTCCATGCTTTACTATGTATTTGTGTAGTATTCCGTGTCTTGAGCCGGGGGTCTATCGGAAACAGCCTTTCTACTTCTTTAGAGGTAGAGGTATGGACTGCGTACATCTTACCCTCCCCAGACCTCACTATGTGGGAATACACTGGGTTTGTTGTTGTTATTGTTGTTGTTTTAAATGGCAGCCTGTAAAATCAGTGGTCCCATATGTAATTATCTTGTTAACAATGTTTAAATGACATTTTATCAGAGGCATAAGCTAGTTTAGTATCATCAGTCAAAAATTAACACGGCCACCTAACAGCTTTGCTTGAGCAAAACAATTTTTTTTCACAAGTAAATAATTTTATTGATGAAATTGCACCAAGTTGGTGCTTCTCTGTACAGCCAAAAAGAATATCTCAGTCCCTATATACCTTTTACAATTGTAGGGTACTGCAATGATCTAGTAATGCATCAATAATGTGTACATCTAGTAATGCATCAACTTACACCAAAAAGCAAAAAGGTTTTTTTTTTATAAGGTAACATCAAAAAGCGAAAAGATAGAGACACTATATTTCATCGTGTGTGTAGATTCAGTGCTTCCTTCAAGACATGTTCAATTTCTTTCTTTTCATATGACTCAAAAGATGCATGGAGTAGCAATTTAAGTTACAAGGTTACAAACATTTATATCTAAGTGCCAAACTATTCAGAATAACAATTAAGTGAGCTCTTAATCATGGGAGGGGCAAGAAAGATAACAACTATTTCCTCTGTTAATAGCTAGTCACCATAAACTCCAAAATAGAGCATGTAATATGCATGAAGAAAAGGGGGAGGGGGAGATTCTAACATTTTCCTCTGCTTCCACTGGACCTGGTTGGGCATTCTGAGATCCATGAGAGTTAAGTTGTCCCAAGATAGCTGACTTATCTGCACCAAAATAGACATATGAGGAAAACCATACAAGAAACAATTTAAGATGCTAAACAACAGAAAATACAAGCTTTGAAACATTACCAACTTCCCTGAAAAAAAGATATGATAATGTATGAACCAATAATGGTGGTAATACTCTAGCTGGTAGCTAGATTAGGTTTATGATGATGGTTTTTCTTCATAAATTTTTCTCCTATTATTTATTTTTTGAATAGGGAGTAACTTGTACGACAAAATACAGCAAAAAGATAGTACAAGCCTCCAAGAGTGTCAGGACCATCAGAAGCATTCTCCTTAACTTTTGTAACTATACAAGGGACTTTGAGGTTTTTTTTTAATAAGGTAAATAATTTACTATCATACGAAAATCTCCAGCAAACAAACAGTATACAGAAAATTAGAGAATCTACAAAATCTGAACATACCAGCTCCTATATACAAACTGGAACTTCACTGATGCAGCAAAAGAAACGGGGAATGAGAGACTATTCTTCAAATGTACATAGTAGTTCTCCACCCCATCAAAAGCTCTGTGGTTTCTTTTAAATGTACATTGACTTAAGAATGTTAATGCGTAACTACCAAAAAAGGTGGGGCATCTAACAATAAAATAAAATAGGTGTCCTTAGTCCTTACCATAAAGGATACGGAACCAAACTAAAAATAATACCATACGTCTCTCCTACCCTGATTCAAGAAGTGAAAAAGTACTCCATTGAAACAATGACATTGACCAACTTTCTTGGTCTACCCCAATAAGCTACGCACACATTCTCGAACAAAAAGATTTTCTCCCTCTATAATTTCAAAGAATCCTAATTAGTATGATTTGAATTCAACATGACATTTTGGCAACAAATTACTCCTTTTTTTGCCATATAAAAACTAGTATCATTTTAAACACGCGAAGGGTTATTCTCACCGTCTCTTGCATAATCCTCCTCATCCTCATCAAATGGAACTTCCTCATCAAAATCATCCCTTCCCAATGAGACACCAAAGTCAAAGTCCTCTTCATCCTCATCTGACAGATTATACTTGTTTTTCTTCAATTTCATCTAGATATTAAGGAAAACAAAAAGTAGATATTTGTCAACAACAATAGAGCAGTATCAGATAATTTAATAAAAGTGAAAGGCACACTGGTAAAATCATGCAACCATTTTTCTCATGCAAATGAACTAACTACTCGCACAATAAAAAAGGGCAGTCCGGTGCACTAAAGCTCCCGCTATGCACGGAGTCCAAGGAAGGGCCTCACCACAAGGGTATATTGTACGCAGCCTTACCTTGCATTTCTGCGGAGGTTGTTTCCAAGGCTTGAACACATGACCTCCTGGTCACATGGCAGTAAATTTACCAGTCAAGGCTCGCCTTCAACTAACTACTCACTCAATGCGCATTTTTTTTCTAATGATGATTAATCTGGCGTTCCTGACGAAATGAACATAATTTAATAAAAGTGAAAGGCACACTGGTAAAATCATGCAACCATTTTTCTCATGCAAAAAGGCCTGAACTAACTACTCGCACAATAAAAAAAGGCAGTCCGGTGCACTAAAGCTCCCGCTATGCACGGAGTCCAAGGAAGGGCCTCACCACAAGGGTATATTGTACGCAGCCTTACCTTGCATTTCTGCGGAGGCTGTTTCCAAGGCTTGAACACATGACCTCCTGGTCACATGGCAGTAAATTTACCAGTCAAGGCTCGCCTTCAACTAACTACTCACTCAATGCGCATTTTTTTTCTAATGATGATTAATCTGGCGTTCCTGACGAAATGAACACGCAATGATCCATTCATTTCCTATTCCTAGGCTCCACGCTTTTCTTTTTTATCTTCTTTGTTTGAAAATGAGTTCATTGATTTGTTTCAGATCCCATTTCCAAAGTTGGGTTCACTATGGAGGGTTGAGCCTTCTCCGTTCCATTATGTAAGTTGGCGTATTCAAATATCCAGACGTGCAATTTTCAATTTTGGCATTTAACAAGCTTGTTTATTTTGACCGAAAATTCACTCTCACGCCAATGCTCTAATCTTCTCTAACTGACTCTTCATTATTTAGATGGCCAAACTAAAAAAGCATAGCTAACTAAATCTCCATGATTGCCATTGAAAGACCACTTCTTCAACATCTACTTATGATTCTTTTTTATTTACAATGAGTGTGTATATTTTCCACCATAAAAAATACTACTTTATGCTAACATAACGAACAGAGAACAAGTTTTTCCCCATCAAACACGTGGGGGCAATACAAAAAGAGGACGTTGAACTTCTGAAGCATCAGTTTTAACTCTTTTTTTATTGACAATGGTGTACAGACCTCTCAACTGTTCCACCAGGCTGTACCTCCCACGTACCGAGTAACTGGCCACCTAAACTAAGGTGGATGGAAAAGAACACCTTAAAAAAAAAATAGTGTGGGATTTAAACTTGAAGCCACATAGTTCTCCTCCCACTTCATCAACTGTAATGACTCTTCCGGTCATTTTTCATATTTCCGCTTATCTTCGCCGTTAGGGCTTCTCCATAGCTGTCACAAGTCATTTTTATGGAAAGGCAAGTCATCCCACAAGTCATTTGACTTGTGGCAGCTATGGAAAGGCCCTAACGGTGAAAATAAGCGGAAATATGAAAAATGACCGAAAGGGTCATTACATCAACCATTAGGTTACAACTTTGGACATCAAATGTTACTTCTAACTATAGAATTTGACACCCAAGGTGAGACCTACTCATAAACGAAGTGGATTTAGAACCATTAGTTTCATGTTCAAATTCCAGCAGAGAGGCAAAAAACTAGGTGAATCCTTCTCATCCATCCAAATCTTGATAGACAGAGTACACCGATACATGTAATGGTATGGTGAGAGATTTAGCAAGTACCCCTATAATGGAACTAGTTGAGCTTTCTCATTGAATTAGTCGAGGTGCTCATGCTTACTCAAAAAAAAAAGTAGAATCTGAATATAATATTCAAGCATTGGTCGTGAACAGAACTTTTAGAGAAGACATTATCATCTAAAAATCACTACTTCACGCTAACATGATAAAAATCACTACTTTATGCTAACATTGATTGTGAGTTATGAAGCATCATCAACTTTTACTTCTTACAACAAAATATGAACAAAATTAAACGATTGGCAGTGAAGAAAACTTTCGAAACAAACCTGCCTCTCACGCTGAGACCTCATAATAGCTTTATCAAATTCACCAAGCCCTTCATCATTTTCTCCAATACGCTTATCAACAAACATTGATGATTTCCCACTTTGCTCATACTCCTTCAATAGTGTCTTCTTCCTCTATAATCACAACAAAACAATCATAATCAAAATCCCAAAAGCCTTAAATTAATGGAAAATCAGTCAAAATACTGCAACTTTTTTTTTTAAATACTCACTCTTTCAATTTGATTATACGGTTTTGGCTTCTCCCAGAATTAAGAAAGCAAACAACATCTTTTATAGATATTATTAAGGTCGTTTGGTAGCTGGTTAGAATTATGCAGGTATTAGTAATGCTACTAACTGTCGGCGTTTTAGGGTAGAGGAGGTCAGTGAGGCTATTCGCAAGATGAGAAGGGGTAGGGCGACGGGGCCCGACAAGATTCCGGTGGATTTTTGGAAGTTCTATGGCGGGTCAGGGTTGCGGTAGCTGACCAACTTGTTTAATAATATTTTCAAGTCAGCAAAGATGCCCGAGGCGTGGAGATGGAGCACGATGATTCCTCTATATAAGAACAAGGGTGACATTCAGAGTTGCAACAACTACCGGGGTATTAAGTTGTTGAGTCACACGATGAAGATTTGGGAGAGGGTGGTGGAGCGGAGGTTGAGGAAGATTGTGTCTATTTCGGAGAACCAATTTGGTTTTATGCCTGGTCGCTCCACGACTGAGGCAATTCACCTTGTGCGGAGACTGGTGGAGCAGCATAGAGAGAGGAAGAGGGATCTTCACATGGTGTTTATAGACCTGGAAAAGGCGAATGACAAGGTCCCTAAGGAGGTTCTTTGGAGTTGCTTGGAGGCGAGGGGGTTCCCGTGGCGTATATCAGAGCGATTAAGGACATGTATGAGGGATCGAAGACTCGGGTAAGGACAGTGGGAGGAGATTCTGAGCATTTTCCAGTCTTGACAGGGTTGCACCAGGGATCAACTCTTAGTCCGTTTTTATTCGCTTTGGTGATGGATGTGCTGACGCGGAATATACAAGGTGAGGTGCCTTAGTGTATGCTTTTCGCGAATGATATAGTTCTGATTGATGAATCGCGACAAGGGGTTAATGATAAGCTGGAGATTTGGAGAGAGACCCTGGAGTCTAAAGGTTTTCGGTTGAGTAGGACCAAGACGGAGTACTTGGAGTGCAAGTTCAGTGACTCGAGGCAAGAGGAGGAGCTGGTAGTAAAGTTGGATTCTCAGGTGGTTTGCAAGAGGGATAGTTTTAAGTATCTTGGTTCTACGATTCAGGGGAATGAAGAGATAGATGAGGATGTATCTCACCGCATGGGGGCAGGTTGGATGAAATGGAGGCTCGCTTTGGGAATTTTATGCGACACAAGGTGCCCCTCAAACTGAAAGGCAAATTCTATAGAGTTGCAGTCCGGCCTGCTATGTTGTATGGAGCAAAGTGTTGGCCGGTTAAGAGTTCTCATATCCAAAAGTTGAAGGTGGCGGAAATGAGAATGTTACGCTGGATATGTGGATTCACTAGGGCTGATAGGGTTAGGAATGAAATTATTCGAGAGAAGGTGGGAGTGGTGTCGGTGGAGGATAAAATTCGGGAAGTGAGGTTGAGATGGTTTGGTCATGTGATGAGGAAGGGCACGGATGCCCCAGTTTGTAGGTGTGAGAGGTTGGCCTTGGAAGGTTTCAAGTGGGGTAGGGGTAGACCGAAAAACACTGGAGAGAAGTGATTAAACGTGACATAGAGCAGTTACAGCTGACTGAGGACATGACCCTGGATAGAAAGTTATGGAGGAAAAGTATTAGAGTAAAGGGCTAAGGGTGTGGAGGAGTAGTAGTCAGTAAGAAGGAGGACTTGCTGTCGTTTGTTGGCAAATTTATGTATTTATCTATTTATTTATGGCTTTAGTTATTGATTTACGTATGTATTTCTTTCTTTCTTTTCTCTAATTGCGAGTGTCATACCTATTTTATTTGTATCATGTTCTACGATTTTGATGTTTCTGTTTAATGTCTTTTGTCTTGAGCCGGGGGTCTATTGGAATTAGCCTCTCTACCTCCCTAGAGGTAGTGGTATGGACTGCGTACATTCTACCCTCCCCAGACCCCACTATGTGGGAATATACTGGGTTTGTTGTTGTTGTATTAGTAATGCTACTAACTATGCAAGTATTAGTTATCTAGGTTTCTAAATTGCAAACCAAATTTCATATTAATCTTTTATATGAATAACTTTTATTTTCTCACTAGCTCTCGAATGTTGTACTCCCTCCATTCCAAAAAAATTAAAGTACTTTCTTTTTAGTCTGTTTCAACAAGAATGACCCTTTTTCCTTTTTGGCAACACTTCAATTCCAACTTTCCAAATGGCATGTTTGAAACTACAAGATTAAAAGGCTTTTTGTACATTTGACACAACTTTAATTTAAGATCACAAAATTCAAAAAAATTTCATTTTTTTAAATTTCGTGTCGAGTCAAAATAGATAGTTCTTATGACTAAGTAGTTTACCAAACTACCTAAAATTAATGAAAAATCAATCAAAAATATGCAACTTTTTTTTTATGCTAAATACTCCGTCTGTCTCGAGTTAATTGTCTCGTTTTCACTTTGGCACGAAATTTAAGAAAGTAATAAAAGACTTTTAAATACTGTCAGACTTTGAAACAGACTAAATAAGAAAAGTAAGTGTACCTTTTCGATGGCAGAAGAACGAGCTTCACCAATTCTTCGTTGTTCACCTTTACGTTTTTTGCCAAGTATATCGAATTTACGGCGTGACCAAATAGCTTCGAATGGATTTTCCTTTGGTGGTTTGAGCTTCATGTCTTTGGATTTTGGACCTGTTTTGCTGCTCTTCTTCATCTTCTTCTTCTTTGATGAACTTTCGGTTTTGCTCGTTTTCGCCATTGTTCGTCTGCTACTAAAACCTCTGAGGGAGTACTACGAGGGTTTTGCAGAATTGTAATGGAGAAGAAAGAAGAAATATGGATAAAATTTATGGGCTTTTTGTGTTGGGGATTGTCGGGTTGGGCTTTTTGTGTTGGGGGTGTTGGGTTGGGCTTTTTTGTAATGGGGTTGTTGGGTTGGGATTTATTATTGGAGGATGTTGGGTTGGGCTTTTGACACTAGTTGACTGACCCAAACCTTTTTTAATGGACCTATCTGCGCCAACCACAAAAAATCTCCATTTTGAGATTCAGCGCCGACCATAAAGATGGAGGGTGTGTTTGGTATGAAGGAAAATATTTTTCAGAAAATGTTTTCCGATTTTTCCTTGTTTAGTTGCAACAAAAGTTTAGAAAAATATTTTTCAAGATAATTTATTTTCCATCATTTGATGGAAAATGAGTTCCCTTATGGGCCAAGAAAAGTCATTTTCCAGAAAATGATAAATGTGACTTATAACCTAACTCTCACCCTTCTTCCCACCACAACAACATTTATATTCACATGACTTAAAAAATTTATATTTTTTAAAAATTTACATTACTCGAAAATGTTTGTTTAAAATAAAAAATAATTAAGTTCAAATTTTTTCCATTTTTAATTCGTTGAATATATTATTATTTTTATATGCACAGAGAAAAACTTAAATATATTACTTTTGTTAATTGCATATTTCATTTTGTTATCAATGTAACTTGTTATGATATTAAATTATATTACTCGCATATTTCATTTTATTATCAATGTAACTTGTTACGATATTAAATTATATTACTTTTGTTAATTACATATTTCATTTTGTTATCAATATAACTTGTTACGATATTGAATTAGTTTGTCATTCTGTTATATTGATATTGAATTAGTTTGTCATTCTGTTATATTTCTATTAATTATAGTATCTTGAGATTGTCCTAACAAAATATTAAAAAGTATCTCTTATATTTGTTAATTAATAGTTGCTTAAATTTAATGATTGTAATATTTTAGTATTTGATATCGATATTATTTGTTATGCTTAAATTAGTTCTTCCAAATTGTTAAGTTGTTAGAGGTACTGATATATTAATTAACAAATAGTAGTATTTTCTAAAAAAATATTTTTCAATCGTCAAGAAAATATTTTTTTAAAAAATATTTTCTGCTCACCAACTAAACACCATAAAATATCTTTTCAAAAATATTTTTCATTCACCAATCAAACATGAGAAAATAAGTAGAAAACCAACTTATTTTTCAAAAGAAAACACTTTCCATCAAAAATATTTTTCATCACACCAAACACACCCGGAGTGAAGAGATGTTGACTCTCGGATACGAAGGTATCAAACCAAAGGATTTAGTTGTCGAAGTTCATAAGAAGCTCTTGAATCATTAACGGAATACTTGATACCGATTCACCTCCTAAATTCAGCAAAATCCAGAAAAAGTTAATCGAGGATTTTTTGTATCAAAAGTAAAAGAAGAAAATCATAACCATACAAAAATTTGAAGGAGAAGCCATGTTTGCTGCTTATTCCAAAATGGAGAAAAAAAAAAATGGGTTTTTAAGAGAAATCAATAGTTCTACGTATTGCATGTCGAAGATCTAAAGAAGAAAACGGAAAATTGAAGATTAAAAATCTCATTTTAGTTTTCCCCTTTGCTGAAAAACAACATTTGTAGAAAAAGTGAAACATGAAGAGAACTTTAAAATTGCAGTAATACCATAAAAATTGAAACTAATAGAAAGGGGAAAAATGAAACTCTATCCAAACGGCCTTCTTTAAAAAAGATAGGTAAAAGACACGTGTGAAACACACACTACACAACAATATTTTGAAAATTTGGTACTTTGTTATTTTGATTTATTTATTTTATTTAGGTAAAATATTATATATTTAAAAAATATACAGAAAAAAAATTATAAGTCATAACTATTAACATCTTATAATATTATAAAAAAAATACGGTAAAAAATATGATTGACTCTTAAATTGTAATAATGTCACATAAATTGTGATAAAGCGAGTAACATAAATTATTTGAGATTACATACAAAAATACTATAAATCACAACGATTAATAATTAAAATATTTAAAAATTATATTAGTAAAAATTTGATTGACTCTCTAAATTTCAAAATTGGGATAAAGCGAGTAACATAAATTGTTTGATAATTACGTAAAAGGTACTATAAAACACAATGATTAGCAACTTAAATTATTTAAAAATTATATTAATAAAAATTTAATTGACTCTCCAAATATAATTTGTGCTATATAAATTGTGATAACACAAATAATATATATTGGGCCCGTGCTGGCACGGGCTAAGTATCTAGTATATATATACACACCTAAACTTACTATATTTATATAATTTTCCATCCTTACAAAGTAATTACCAAAATTCCAACTAATTATGTATCATCGTTGAATATATCAAAGAGCTAATTATATATCTTTACAAGGAAAACATGTATCTTCGTTGAATGTATTATGTATCTCGACAGACCAAAAATCAAAACAAAAAAATATATAGAAAGTTTATTATGTATCTTTACAACGGAAAAAATGTATCTTTGTTGAATCTATCGGAGCTAATTATATATCTTGATAAATTCAAAATTCCGAGTTATCATTAATTATGCAAAATATTGAAATTTTTTGTAATTAAGCTCCAAATTGTCGGACGTTGTTTCTCTGTGATCTTCAGGTCACGGTTTTAAGCCATGAAAAGTGGAAACAATCTCTCGCAGAAATGCAAGGTAAGATTGCGTGCAATAAATCTTTATGATTCGACTCTTCCCTAAATTCTGCATATAGTGGGAACTTTAGTGCACTAGATTGCCTTTTTTTTTTCTATTTGCACATGATCATAGTCAGCAACTTGGAAGTTTCTCTTTGTTAACGTATCTGCTTCTTCCGTGATTTTACTATATTACTCTTAAATAATTATTATAAGTCAGTTATGTATTTAAAAATTAATAATATTTAATAAAAAATAAAATAAACAATTATGACATATCTGTTTTAGTTTTTTTCAATCGTAATTTTACCATATCACTCTCTAATTAATTATTATAAGTTATCTAGGTATTAAAAAAAAAAAATATTTAATAAAAAATAATTACTACTATTTAGAAACGCAAAGAAGCCGGTACTTCTTCGTCGGCGTGCCTGCTTCTTCCGTGATTTTACTGTATTACCCTTAAATAATTATTATATGTCATTTATGTATTTAAAAATTAATAATATTTAATAAAAAAAGTAAAATAGACAATTATGACATATTTGTTTCAGCTGTTTCAATCGTAATTTTACTATATCACTCCCTAATTATTATTATAAGTCATCTAGGTATTAAAAAATAATATTTAATAAAAAATTACTACTAATTAGAAACGCGAAGAAGCAGACACCTCTTTGTTGACGTGCCTGCTTCTTCCGTGATATTATTGTATTACCCTTAAATAATTATTATATGTCATTTATGTATTTAAAAATTAATAATATTTAATAAAAAAGGTAAAATAGACAATTATGACATATTTGTTTCAGCTGTTTCAATCGTAATTTTACTATATCATTCCTTAATTAATTATTATAAGTCATCTAGGTATTAAAAAATTAATATTTAATAAAAAATAAAATAGAAATAAAATGATAAATTAACTCTTGATGTTTTAAATTACTTGACATCTTATATGAGACCCACTTAAATTGTTTTTACAAATATCTTTTGTAGCAATTTGTTATATCTCTAATTAGTTATTGTGAGTTATTTAATACATGTCTGATTCACCACATCGTGATATTTGATTGGATCTTACATATTATAAAATTAATCATGTTTAATAGAATAGGTAAATTAGACATTTATAACATGGTTGCTTCAGCTTCTTCAATCGTAATTTTATTATATCACACCTAATTAATTGTTATAACTCATCTAAGTATTAAAAATTTAATAATATTAAATAAAAAAAAAAGAAAAAATAGACACAAATTAACTCTTGTTGTTTTAAATTAACTTGACATCTTATATGAGACCCACTTAGATGTTTTTTGTAGCAATTTTGTTATGTCATTTCTGATTAGTTATTATGATTCATTTAATACATGTCTGCTTCGCTACTTAAATCGTGGTATATGATTGATTTTCGAAATTATCTCAGTGCCACTTAAATTAGAATAGAAGAAACTGTATTATAAATTACAATAATTAAAAACTTAAACTATTTAAAAAATATAATTAACTATCAATGTCACAAAAGTTTGGACAAGGAGAGTAGGGGCTTTGGGCCACAGGTGACAAAAGAGATTTAAAATGAGGTATGGGTGACACAAGTCTTAATAATTGAGTAGAGGTGACAATTACTTAATTATGGATTAAGAAAGTTTAAAAAATTTCAAAATAACCCACAAGTTTTTAAATTTATACTTTGATCCAAATGTTAGTTAATATAACGAGAAACGAAGGGAAAAAGACGCATTTTTCTCTCTCCTCATCCATTGTTATTTTCTCTTTATTCGCGATATTTGTTGTTCATTGTTGTTGTTGCTTTATTCATCATCTTCTGATCCATTATCATCATCTTATACTTCATTATCATCTTCATATTCATCTTGTTGATCATTGTTGTTGTTGTTGTTGTTACCCCAACTGCTACTCTTTGTCCAAATTCTTATGTCAAATTTTATTTCGTAAATCACTTTCAACTTCGGCATTTACTTGAGAGGAGACTTTGGTAAGTCAAATTATATTTTTTAGTTGAATTTGTTATCTGGGTAACTACTAGTGTGTTGTTTTTTCAACAATAGCTAGCACGCAAACATGAATGCAACATAAGAGCAATCTGTTTAAACAGATTCATTATCTGCGGTACCAAATAAATATTTTGTTGTAACAGTAGACTTATGTTGGATTCGTGTTTATGGTTCTAGATGCCCGTAATATGAATCGAATTGATGGGTATTCTGTTGCACCAAATTACTAATCTGTTTCAACAGATAAATAATCTGTTTCACCAGATTACTAATCTATTTCGAATAGCAAATACAGTTTCTGTCAAAAACCTAACAGATAACTCAACTCATATGTTGATCTCTTGCTATTGATACTGGAATCGAATTATTCCTTAATTGTAGACATGTCATTCGTTGAGAAAAAGAAATAGACAGCATGAAAATTAAATAAGAAATAAAAAATCAAATGCATCAAACATAATTTTTTATAAAACAAACAAAAAACAAATACATAGATAAAAGAAAAAAAAGATTAA
Source organism: Capsicum annuum (assembly GCF_002878395.1). Taxonomy (NCBI): domain Eukaryota; kingdom Viridiplantae; phylum Streptophyta; class Magnoliopsida; order Solanales; family Solanaceae; genus Capsicum; species Capsicum annuum. Next base: position 12,377,848 of record NC_061121.1, read on the forward strand.
TAATTATTATCATTATTATTATTTGTATGGCCTGCTGGCCAATCTTCAATCGGCAGCAGCAGCGCCTTCATCAGCCTGTGGATCTCCCGCAGCATCCTTACTCTGACGGCGGTCAACTCCCAATGCAGGTCATGAACCTCCTTCTGCCGTTTCCGCATGGCGTCTCGTAAAATAGCGACATCTCACACAGGATCAGTCATATCTAGAAAATGCATAAGTTAACAAAACACACACGTAAAAACAAAAGTAAAGAAAAGAAAAAATTCGAATGTAATGTAATACAACGTATATTTACAAAAAAAATCAAGAAAAAAACTTACCAGAGACAGGAAAAAGCTATCAAGTTCTTGAAGAGAAAGTAGTTGAAGGTGTGAAAAGAGCGAGGAATAAACAGTGTGTAGTAGAACGGACGATTGAATAAGGAGAGACCTATTTATAGAGGATTGAACTTGAATAAGTTAAAAAAAATCGCAACTGTACACCTCCATTTATTAATCACATTTTTTATTACTGTAAAAAGTTATGACTTAATTAAATTAAGCAATATTATGATAAGTCATGACTCTTCAGCTTTATTATTATTAATAATTAGTTCTTTTCGGGAACCATTTTTTTTACACTGAGTTAGACAACAGATTATATATCTGTTGCATCAGATAACTCATCTGTGACAACAAATATTAAGTCGTTGCAATAAATAGATAACCTGTTGCATCAGATAATATATCTGTTTCAACATATAATCTATATATCTTTTTTAAAAAAGTTATTTTCATAACATCCAAATTTTCTGACTTTTTAATTATATAAATTAATAAAGCATATTTGAAGGCGCAACTGTTCACCTTAATTTATTAATGACACTCCTGATTACTGTAAAAAGTTATGACTTAATTAAATTAAGCAATATTGTGATAAATTATGACATAATTTTTTAATTATATAAATTAATAAAACAGATTTAAAGGCACAATTGTTCACCTCAATTTATTAATGACATTCTTGATTACTGTAAAAAGTTATTACTTAATTAAATTAAGCAATATTGCAATAAGTCATGATTTTTCAGCTTTATTATTATTAAAATAATTAGTTCTTTCCAAGAATCATTTTTTTTACACTGAGTTGGACAACAGATTATATATCTGTTGCATCAGATAACTCATCTGTGATAACAGATATATCATCCGTTGCAACAAATGGATAATCGGTTCCATCAGATAATATATCTGTGGCAGATATAATCTATATATCTTTTTTTAAAAAAAATTATCTTCATGACATCCAAATTTTTTGACTTTTTAATTATATAAATTAATAA
>NC_061121.1:12379268-12404180 GCF_002878395.1 Capsicum annuum
TGAAGATAATTTTTTTTAAAAAAATTATCTTCATGACATCCAAATTTTTTGACTTTTTAATTATATAAATTAATAAAGCAGATTTAAAGGCACAACTGTTCACCTCTATTTATTAATGACATTCTTGATTACTGTAAAAAGTTATGACTTAATTAAATTAAGCAATATTGTGATAAGTCATGATCTTTCAGCTTTATTATTATTAAAATAATTAGTTCTTTCCAGGAACCGTTTTTACATTGAGTTGGACAACAAATTATATATTTGTTGCATCAAATAACTCATCTGTTACAATAGATATATCATCTATTGCAACAAATAGATAACCTGTTGCATCAGATAATATATCTGTTACAACATATAATATATATATTTAAAAAAAAAATTCTTCATGACATCCAACTTTTCTGATTTTTTAATTATATAAATTAATAAAGCAGATTTAAAAACAAGAATATTTTTGGTGAGTTTTTTACGGTTTAAATTGTGTTTATCATTTATTTCCTTATTTTTTTCTGTGAAAAGAAATGACTTAATTAAATCAAGCTGGTGAGTTTTTTATTATTGTGATAAGTCATGACTTTTCAGCTTATTAAATTTAAATATCCTTTTTCTCAATTTAAAAATCGAATACAACTGGTTTTCAATTACCTCCAACCATCGACATGTTGAGAATAGGGAATAAATAAAATGATAACTAAATATTGAATAAGAATTAAAAATTCAAAGTCGACCAAACCAAACCAAACATATACATAGATTTTTTTGAATCCCTTATAGGTAGATCGGATATAAAAAAGAAAAATACATACGCTAAAAGAAAAAAAAGACATAACCTAATTATTATTACTACTATTATTATTATTACTATTATTTTTGTCAACCGGACAATTTTCATCCGACAGCAGCAGGGCCCTCCTCAGTCTTGCTCCGAAGTAGGCCAAATCCCTCTGGAGTTCATCAAACTGCCTTTGAAGTTCTTGAAAGGACTCGATATGAATCTTCTTGTACGAATCTGGAGAAGCCATATTAGTATTGTAAGTGTAATAAAATGAACGAGTGAGAGGAGATCGAAGGAACCTATTTATAAAATGATTGAATTGGAAGGGACTTGACTTAGTCAAATAAAAAGCCACGACTGTTCATATCCCTTAATTAAATAAAACTGGAGACTTTTCGAATATGTAAATTGAAAAAAATGGATCTAAATACAATATTTTATTTTATTTTGTATTTCGGAAAGAGACAGATTGGTAATCTGTTGCAAAATATATTCCACCTATTAGATAACTTACAACATATTGACAATCTGTTGCAAAAGATGGATATATCAGTTTGCTTTTCCATCAGTTGTGGCATCTGTTGTACTTGCTAGTCATCTGTTTATTCAATTTCATTGAGAGTAATAGATTTTTCTAAACATTTCTTCGCTTCTCTTTTTTTCTTTGCATTCTTCAAGCTGACCTCCAAATTCAATTTTTGCTCTTGGATTGATGGCAAAAATTGAATTTGGAGGCCAGCTTGAAGGATACAAAGAAAAAAAGAGAAGCAATCCAAGAGCAAAAATTGAGTTTGGCCAAGAAGTGTTTAGAAAAATCAATTATTCTCGAGAAATTGAATAAACAGATGACTAACAAATTGCAACAGACGCCACAACTGATGGAAAAGCAAATTGATATATTCATCTGTTGCAACAGATTGTCAATATGTTGTAAGTTATTTGACAGGTGGAATATATTTTACAATAGATTACCAATCTGTCTCTTTTCAAAATACAATAAAAAGATAAAATGTTGTATTTAGATCCATTTTTTAAATTTACATATTTGAAAAGTCACCAGTTTTATTTAATTAAGGGATATGAACAGTCGTGGCTTTTTGTTTGACTAAGTCAAATCACCACTTCCAATTCATTTTGTCATTGTGGTCGTTGAGCTCAGTATAGAGCTCTTGATGGTTTGTGAGTTTGTCAACGAGGACCACTTTCTTTCTTGGCAGCTTTTTTATAATACTCCTCTTGGTCCTTCTTAGCTCTACGCAAGGTCAAGGAGAAGTATGGAAGGTTCTCTTTTAGTTTTTCTAAGGCAAACGCTCTCTCAGCTGATAAATCTGGTGCTGCAGTATATATGGATAGTGTAGCACTTAATGCAGAATAGTTTTCTGGTAGAAGAAAGTCTTGAGAAGACATAATCAGTGATATCTCGATATCAGCTTTCGCTGTGTCAAGCAGTTTTGTTGATATCTTGTCTTCTACGGGAGAAGACTGATCAACAGAAAAACCAAGTGATTGAGATCGTTTAATCTGTTGATTGACTTAAGCAAAGACATCTTATGGATTATCAAACTTCACAGGGCAGTCTGGTGGTTCAATAACTCAGATGTCTTGTTTCCAATATTAGCTAATGATGGGGAGATTCTTCCTTCCTCACCATCCTGAAAAGAAAAAACACTCAAAATTAGATGGAGTATCTCTACATAACGATACAAGATGAACTAAATCTAGCATTCAGTTTTTCCTTCCCATTCCTTCCTATTTTTATCTTCTCACCTTTTTCAGATCCGAAATTTTTCTTTTTTTGGATACTTGATAATGCCTTGGAAATTGCTTTCTTTCTCCTCTTAGCCTTAATCTCTAATGGAGTAAATGAAACTGAAAACCTCTTTGATCGAATGACACTGCTGTTAGATATCAATTCCCTTACATCAGCAGTTAATGCATTAACAATATTAATCACTCCATTATGTTTTGCCTTGCACTTTTCACATTTGCATGCACAAGATAAGTAAGGAGGGGTAAGATTGATCATTTTTCTCCTGTATAGAGGACAACATATCCGTCATGCAAAAGTCTACACCATCACCAGAAATGCTTGCCACAACGAAAGTCTGTAGAAGAAATGACAAATAAACATGAGCAACATCCGACATTAAATCTTAACAGGGTATCAGAACCATATTCATGGTCCCTCTGTCTTATCAGTACAGACCTACTAAACTTACCTGTAAAATTGTAGATATCTTATTTGAATAGTCTATGACTAATCGGTAAAAACAACATTCACAAAATCAGTATACTCTATGTGTGTTTCTACTATAACATTATCAGTAATACATATCTCCCACATATGAAGTGGTTCCATCTACATGCAGCTTATTCCTCCGAACCTATCTTTACTGCAGCCTCTTGTGATAGTCAGGCAAAAGTTGATCAACTTTTAGTTCCTTATATATCTACAAAGAAGAAGGAAAAAATTAATGTCACAGAAAGAACATTATCCATCTGTTGCAATAGATGTAGAGTCTGTTGCATCAGAAGTGGAGTCTGTTGCGTCAGATGTGGATTCTGATGCAATAGATATGGAGTCTATTGGAATACATCTAACCAGCCTTGCTGGTGATTTGATTTGTTCGAACAGTTGCTCCGTCTGTTGCAACATCAACAACAACATAAACTACAAAGAACAAATAAAAAACATCAACAATAAAGAAAACAACAACATTTGTGCTAACAATATCATCAACAACAAAGAAGCATACATCCTATATTTCAACACCTTCAGCAACCAGGGGCGGACCCACATGGAGTCCTCCGGGTGCGCGAGCACACACTGAACTCATCTCAAACTTTATATATGTATATGAAAATTAATAAAAAAACGTATATAATCTAATCAGTGAGCACCCGTATAAAGTGTAGTTTGGTTAGCCTAGTGGTTGTTTATGGGTGCTTAAGGCTATTTATTTCCTTTGGTCTTGAGTTCAATTCCCACTCAGCACATATTTTTTAAATTTTGGTATCCAACTCCTCTCTCCTTGTTCACTTTAAACTTTCTTTTATTTTTTTCTCTTACTCCTTGTGTTGATTATTCGGACTCCACTATTTTTAAGCTAAGAAGCACCCATCGTCTAAAAAACCTGCATCCGCCACTGTCAACAACATCACACCACAAGTTTCAACAACGCCAACCCCACCAACAACATCAATAACAATATCAACAACAAAGAAACTAATAAAATACATAAAAAATGATACTGCCAACAAAATTTTTAAACTTCTCCCATCAGACGACTTTTTTTTGCATCTTGTAATAAAAATTCTCGATTCGTTTATTCAACAATTAAAAGTTCCTTCAAATTTTTTAAATAAATATGATATGGGTAAATGCTAATTAAATAAAAAAACATATAAATGACTTGCAAAGAAGAAGACGAGAATGAAAGAGCAATAGTGAATCATACCTTAGTGTCAAAAGGGGATCAAAACAACAATTTCAGTTGAGAAATCTAAGATATGGATCGGTTTAGATCCGAAAGAAAAATTATGATAAAGAGGAGAGAAGAAAAAAGTTGTGATAACCCTAAAGAGGATAGAAAGAAAAAGATGAGAGACGAATAAAATAAATTTAGGTCTGAATGAGAGATGAAATAATTCTAACTTCTAGATGTACTACCCTTAATATTAAATGACTAAACAAAATGTATTTATTCAAATTTATATTTTCAAAGCATAATTAATAAGGTTAATTTATATTTTCAAAGCATAATTAATTGATCCGACTCAGCATTTGCGGACTGTAAAATATAGATGTTGAATGAAAAAATATAAAAAATATTAAAATTATTAAAATATAATTAATTTAAAAATACTGTAAAATATATATATATATATAACGTCAGGTCGTGCACGTGTGCGGGTGATTATAAAATGTTAAGAACGATAATGAATTGATAAAAATCCTAAAATTAGAAAAATTATTAATAAATTATAAAAAATAAAAATATGACAAAAAATTGATTAAAATCCTAAAGAAAGGATAATTATCAATAATTTATCAAACAATTGTAAAAAGATGTGAAAATTATGCTTCGTGCCCTTTAACGAACAAAAAGCCTGAGGACGTTAATTTTAGGCACAAAGAGCAAAAATTGGGTGTCAACAATCACTACATCATGTTTCACCCTACAGTCTTGACATTTGCATGCAAAACATTCGTTGGGGGAGGCAAAATCTGTATAATCAGTATGATCATACTCATAATGATTTGCTTTAAATACTGTAATAGGAGCATCATTAGTACCAACAGCAGCATCATTACCACCACTAACAACTCCATCACCACTAAGACCATTAACAACAACAAGCCCACCCTTCAAAATTATTTTTCTTGTAATGGTTGTTGCTTCAAACAATTCCATTTTTGTTCTGTCGATGACCTTAGGGTCCGATAAAGTTTGCACAGACCGTAAAGTAAGAAAAATGACATCCTCAACTCTCAATTGGTCGGAACTAGTGATGGATGCACAATCTAACATAAGTCATTACATATATAGAATGATGATTAGATCATTCAAAAAAATCATTAATTAAAATAAAAATTAATTATAATTATACTTACTGCATCCTTCGGGGGTTAAAGAGATCAAGAAATTTTATATTTTTATCAATTTTGGACGACAACCATCTCAAGATTCTTGGACAGAAAACTTCTTTCCGGTAGTTCACTTGTTGTCTCAAATAAGGAATGGCTTCAAACGCCCAAGCCTATAAAATAACACCAATCAATCAAAACCATAATTGAGTAAAAAATGAATGATATCATAATATAAGAAACAAACATTTACCATGAAAGCCCATGGGAAGCCATATAAGTTGACTGTCTTTGGCGCTAACAGAGTCAACAAATATTTGGCAGTCATTTTGAAGCTTTTATAACCGCAAGAATAGCTGTTAAATGCCTCAATATCCTCAGAGAGCTTTATTAAATCGAGGCATATGTTGTTGTTAACGTCTCTCGCCTAAAGAATATTATGTACTTACCAAATCAAGCACAATTACTGCTTGTGCTTCTTTGAAAGTCCTTTACCTTTCAACGCTTCTATCAAATTTTTATTTTTGAAGCTTGGACCAATAATGGACACCAGGTCATCACAATCACACGACTTGCCTTTGCCTTTTTGGGGTGTGCAGGGTATTTTTTTTAGGTTAGAATAGGTATAACTTGAGAAAGAGGATAACATTTTAGTTCAGTAACTATGACAAACTCCTTCCAACCAAAACAAACAGGCATGCCACAGTAATTTATTCACACCTCATCCATTTTATCTTTGTTTTCATACATAAACCTACGCTTGAGAAGTTCACATACTATTTTCATTTGTAAACGAGCATTGTTGTCCTCCGGCAAATCAAGATATTTTTCAAAGCAGTTGTCCCTGAAATAAGCATCCAATTTTTGTTCTCGAAGAATTTTTTTGAACGCGTCGAAAGATTTTTTCATGGCTGACTTAACCATGAAATCATCCATTAAATCAGCGGCACCATCGCACTGTATTCTCACAGGATAACGATCAATGCTGAAGAATTTGACCAACTCTTCGGTGGAAGGGCTATTAGCATTTGCATCATCTCTTTTGAAATATTTCTTCTCTCCGTCTTCATCATATTCTACTCCTTATTGAGATAACGCTTGTAAAGCAAGCTCATAGAGTGGTGGATGTAGCCTAGCTGCTTTACTTGTTTCTTTACTTGGACTTGATTCGGTTTCTGTTCTTTTAGGAATCATATTATCTAAAATTAACAGGAACATAAAAAAATATATTATAGTTGATTAATGCATGATTAAAAAAGGATAACAGTAAATCAAACAAGCAAAACAGTAAAATAACAGTTGCAACAGATCAGTGCACCAGGTAGTATATTTATTGCAGCATATACCAACCTGTTGCAGCGGATGAGTAATCTGTTGCAATAATACAAAATATATCACTCATCTTTTAAGATAAATGAATGGTCTGTGCAACAGATCACACATTGTTGCAACATATGAGTGATCTATTGGGACAGTTAAATAACCTGTTGTAACAGATGAGTAATCTGTTGTGACAATACAAAATAAATCACTCATCTGTTGAGAAAAATGAATGGTCTGTACAGCAAATCACACATCTGTTGCAATATCATCTATTGCAACATGTGAGTGATCTATTAGAACAGCTAAATAACCTATAGCAATGGCTGAGTAATCTGTTGTGATAATACAAAACATATCACTCATCTGTTGAGAAAGATGAATGGTCTGTGCAACAAATCACACATCTATTGTGACATTATTTATTGTAACATATAAGAGATATGTTGGAACAGTTAAATAACCTGTAGCAATGGCTGAGTAATTTGTTGTGATAATACAAAATATATTACTCATCTGTTGAGAAAGATGAATGGTTTGTGCAACAGATCACACATCTGTTGCAACATATGAGTAATCTGTCAGAGCAGTTAACTAAGCTGTAGCAACGACTGAGTAATCTGTTACGACAATATAAAATATATCACTCATCTATTGAGAAAGATGAATGGTCTGTGCAACAGGTCACACATCTGTTGCAACACATGAGTGATCTGTTGGAACAGTTATCAACGGTCAATATTGTTTAGATTTCTTCCAACATAGGGTCATTTATCGCGGCATATGAATGATCAGTTGGAAAAATCAAGTCTTGGACATTTCCTGTTGGAAGAGTTGATAGAATTTTATCCAACAGGAGGTTCATCTGTTGCATCGGATCATTAATCAGATGGTTCTTCTATTGCATCGAATTTTTGTTCGATGCTTAATCTGTTGCAACACGTGGTTAATCTATTGCATCAGATAGTTAATTTATTGCATCATATGATTTATCTGTTGCATCAGATTATAATATGATGGTTCCTCTGGTGCATCAGATGGTTGATATGTTGCATCATATGATAAATCTGTTGCATCAGATGGTTAATATGTTGCACCAGATGGGTAATCTGTTGGGGGAAACAAAAAATAGTATCACGATTTTGTTCAACAAAAAAAAAACAATTTCGCCATTTTTACCAAGAATAAAAACAGAACAAATTAACCCAAATTGTTGTTTTGTTTTTATAAACACAAACAATAAAAATCAAACTTAAAAAATGCAACAAACAACAAAATATCATAATTCACTTCGAAAAGAGAAGAGAAGAAATACCAGAAATTAGGGTTTTATTCAGACCTCATTTTAAATTAATGCAACAAATATTGAAATTGTTAACCAATACTATAAGAGAAGTTCGCTTAAGTTCCTCATTTTCTTCAAAACTAAAAAGACCATAATTTTTTACCAATGAAAGAAGAAAAGGAACGACGAAGAATTTGAAGCTGTTGTGGCCGAAGAGTAAGGCTGTCACGTCAATTGAAGGTTGAAGTCGAAAAGAAACTCGAAACCCAACTATTTGTAATCGAATATTGAAGTCGCCGAGGATTGAAATGAGAAATTTGTAGAACAGTTGGTTGGGAGAGAGTTGAGATAAGTTGTCGAGAGAGGATGAGAGATAGGTTGATTTGAATTGAAGAGGGGAACTCGAAGCCCAACTATTTGTAATCGAATATTGAAGTCGTCGAGGATTGAAATGAGAAATTTGTAGAACAGTTGGTTGGGAGAGAGTTGAGATAAGTTGTCGAGAGAGGGATGAGAGATAGGTTGATTTGAATTGAAGAGGGGAACTCGAAGCCCAACTATTTATCGCCGGAGGTAGAAGTCACCGGGGGTTGAAGGGAGAAAAGAGAGGAACTCGAAGCCCAACTATTTGTCGCCGGAGGTAGAAGTCGCCGGCGGTTGAAGGGAGAAATTTTGCAGAACTGTTGGTTGGGAGGGAGTTGAGAGAAGCTGTTGAGAGAAAAGAGAGAGTGGTTGATTTGGATTGAAGTGGGGTGTGGGTTGGGTGGATTTGTATTTTTGAAAAGATTAGAAAGTTTTGAAAATATTAATCAAGTCCACAATTAACTTCATCATGTTTCCTAATGATGTTTGACCCTTTAAGTTGGTCAATGTCACTAATCCTTCATTCAAGACTTAAAAGACATCTTTCCTTCAATTTTCTCAGGAGAGTAACATATATTATTTGAAAATTACATAAAAATTATTATAAATTATAATAGTTGACAACTTAAATATCTAAAAATATATTAAAAATATGATTATCTAAATTCTATTTGTGTCACATAAATTGAAACAAACGACAACATATATCACGGGCCTCGACATTTAGCATAAGAGAGATACAAAACTAGAGCTCCAATTATATACTTTAACTTTCAACTCGAAGATTGAGAATTCGAGTCACAAAAAGAGTAAAAGCGGTGAAAACTTTTAGAGAGCAGTTAAAAAAATCACGCTTTAACAAAATCATTAAAAATTTCAAAACTAGTATATAAATTGTTTTTTAACAAAATATATACTTACCTCATTTCGTTTTACTTGACCCTCTTAAAAAAATATGTTTTTTCGGAAGATAAAGAAAAATATAAAACTCTATTATCTATATTTAAATTTTAAATTATATATCTAATACAAGAAAAAATTTATTTTATAGTTGTTTCAATTTACTTGTCCAGTTTATAAAATCAAGATAAAATTATCATTTTCTTTTAATACTATCTTTATCATTAAATGACTACATAAAATATTAGTATCAAGTTAATATGTATCAAGTAAAATAAAGTTGAAGGAGTACAAATAGTAGGATAGAAATATAAAATTGATATATATAAATGATTCTACCTAGAATATGTAAAAACTTGTTTAATAAATAAATCACATAAAAAATATTATTAATTTATCGATATTAAATTATTATTTTTAAAAACCCTTAACTAGATTTTCTGCTATTTCATTTCACTTTTTCTTTTACACACATACGTGAGTTCAAAAAGGGTGTGATCATAAACAGAAACTTTGACAATTTAACTTGTGAGGGGTAAGAATGGTGGTAGTTAAGGTAAATCTAATGTTATTATATGTTAGTTAGTAAAAAGGTGGAGTAATTTACAAGGGATTCCAAATTGATAAAAGTAAATCTAAAGAAGAATAATCAAGTTCCCTTTAAGTTAATATGTCCTACATGACTCCACTTCACTTTAGGGTTATTATTTAATTTCTTCAAAAAGCTCAAATGTCATGTGCTTTCATTTGGGCCCTTACTGTTCTTTCCTCATGAATATATATTTTTTCTTTTTTTTATTTTGTTGTGCATAAATTTAGGATAGAGTAGTCTTTAAGCTAAGCTTAAGATAAAATAGTTTTAAGAATTTGAGTCGAAATTCAACTTGGCTTTTACAATATTGGGTCAAACAATCGCAAATGTGATCATACGTTCTTACAGTACAATTGAGCGAAAATTGAATTGAACTCGACTTGATTGTTTAATACTACGTGCTTTCGCACAATATGACAATGATTGGATGAGTTGTGGTACAGCGGATGGGGCTGCTCTACCTTTAATCAGAGGTCGAGGATTCGACTCTGGGCATGGAGAAAACTCTGTTGGGAGCGCTACCCCCGAATGGGGCCCTACCGGGCGCGAATCCGAATTAGTTGGGCTCCAAGACGGATATCGAACACCGGATTAATAGACATAAGAAATAGTCCTTGCTATTTATCACGAATTATGTATCACCTAATTTTTACCAATCATTGCTACACATGTGTCATCTTCCAGATAACTTTATCGACTAAGATTTAAAAGTGAAAAATCACCGACAATCATTTCAGGCTTTCAACCTTGTTCAAAATGAGTGATATTTCGAACTTTATCAATCAAGACGTAAGAGCAACTCGTCATGTTTTAGTATTTAGTGAGCTTGACTAATTCAAATTTTATAGTAGGAAATTTATTTTCAATTAAAATTCTGTGAAAAATGAATTTTTGGTTTAATCCAACCTTAAAAGCTAGCTCATAAGGGGGGGATTGCTCAAGACCATATAAAAAGACCAGAGACCCTTTAACCCATCGATGTGAGATTCTAATAACCCTCCCCCCTTCAAACACCCACACGCCCAGAACTGGACATCTAGAGCGTAGACAGTATGAGATTGGGGGCCCAACATCAAAAACGAATGAATTGGGTGAAGAATGGATCTTGGGCCTAACTCAAGCTCAAAAGTTAGCTCATAGAGGAACATTGTTCAAAATCATATAAGGAAACCAAGGACCCTTTAACCTAATGGACTCCAACAAATTCTTTCTACTACTTCTATTCAAACATATAGAATACTTATCAACCCCCACCTGCACCCCCACACGAAACTCTTTTTTGGCATGTGTAAAATGTAGAGCTTCAACATAAAAAGAAAAAGATCATAAAAGTTAGACAAGACACAATGACACATTGCTCAATTATCTTTTGACTCACTAACTTTTCCATTTAACTTTCCAATCCATATAACTTACTATAATTACTAGTAATTTACAAGAGAAAACACATAATGAACTAAGATAAATCTTCAATTTAATCAAATATTTATAACCAAATTAATTAAGCCAAAAGCCAAAAATCCTTTTGTCTTTTGGTAGTAATTAAGTATCCACCAAGTTTCTTGCTTTTTCTCCTTACTGCAATTGCCATACAACTAGCATTCTGAATACAATATTCCACCACCCCTCCACCACCGTTACCGCCACTGCCACCACCGCCAACCACCCGATTGCTGGCCCACATCATTATCAGCCGCCACGTCATCGATCTTTTCTTCTGACCTAATATTAGAAGTGCCACGTCATGTTTCTTCGCCTCGTTTACTATTATTGGACCTTTTTCTTTGCCTTGTGCGACTGTTACTTCCACTTGGACCTGTCGTCACGGAAGATTTAACTTACATATATCGATATAGTAAAAAATATATACATATTATTAATGTAATTTTATTTGATGTTTCAGAATATTTATCTGATAAAAGCATAATTTCTAATTATTTAAAATGGCAAATTGATGAGGTATAACACACCTCAGGTCTTTTCAGCTTGCAAGTATTCTTCATAGAAGCAAGAAATTCAAAAATTCTTGGATTAATTTCCTTCTTAGGATCCTCATCTGAAAAAAAAAATAAAGAAAAAAATATAAAACAACAAATTGAGTACAAAAATTTCCCTTTATAGAACCTCCATTACTAGCTATAGCTCTCATACAAAACAAAAAATGTTGTAAAAAAATATTTATACTATTAGATTATTCAAAGAATATCTTCTAAGACGTTACAAATTACATGCTAAAATACGAAGTGTTATGAAAAGTTTTTTGTACCGACGATATATATAACTTAAACTGAAAACACAAGATAAATGAAATGAAATACAAAGAGATATAATGGTCAAACACACACTTGACTATGACTTTTTCGTGAGCTTCACATATTCCAATTATTAGTTATTTTTTTTTTCTATCCGAATCAGCTGAACTATCAATATCTATGTATTAAAATATACTTCAACTATCTGTTCTTCCTCTTTCCTACCCAAACTATGCAAAAAGACGATAGTTCAGATATGTTTTTCACCGTTAGCTCGAATAAAAACAAGAAAATAAAGAAGGCAAAAGAGTAAAACCTTGTTTAGAAGAATTAGGTTTAGTAACATAAAGAAGAACAAGCACATCATGGCTTTGAACGGTATGAGTTAATGCCCATTGCAATGCATTTTTAGCTTCAACACTTGAATCAACTAAAATCATGATTTTTCGACCAATCAACGGTGTCGGTTTTGCCACGTCACCAGAAACTTCTCCCATCGGCGCCGGCATGGCTAATGAAGGATTATTTTTTTCTTCATTAATAATATTGTTTTTGGTGGCTTGTATTATAGGTGGTGAACGAATTTGATGAACATGAGGCCTAATTCTATTTAGGCAAAAATTTGGCATTCTAGTTCTAACCATCTTTTAATTTTTATGTGATGATCAATGTGGTGAAAAATAGTTATAAGGGTGATATTTATAAGAGGGAAGAAAAAGGAATGTGACAATAATCATGAGGTAGTTGGAAGAAGAAATGATAATGAAAAGAATTCATCATGATCACTTTTCTTTTTAGCTTACTTTTAAAAAGAATGTTATAGTTGAGTTTAACTAGATAGGAATAAGATTTATGTATATACTATCTTCTTCTTCAGACATATTTTGGTGAGTACATCAGATATATTATCGTTGTTATAGTTTTTTTTTTTTTTTATTCGGTGTTCAGTGTCCACAATGGAGTCCCGGCTAATTTAGATTGCGTGTTGCAGGGCCCATTCTTGGGGTAGTCCCCACACCGAAGCCCTGTTCTGAGGGTAGCGCTCCCAACAAAATTTTCTTCATACCCAAGGCTCGAATCCAAGACCTCTAATTAAGGATGGAGCAGTCCCACAACTACACCACAACCCAACCCATGTAGTGTTGTTGTTATAGTTGAATTTAAGTTCTAGATACTAATGGTGAGAAATTTACAACCAGCTCACTTAAAAATAATGTTATAAACTTATTATATTTATTAATATAAATTAGTAACTTGTTAATCAAATTAAATTTAAGCGAATGCATGAAAAAATTATTAAACTATCAGTATATATTATTGGGTGAATGAACAAAGTATAAATTGATAACTGAAAGGGATCTTTACCCAAATAATGGGTCAATTCAACGTACATATACTTTCCTAATCTGTATACATGGATTATATGCACATATTATACATCGATTGAGCATATATTGTACATAAATTTTATTATATGACATATTTAAGATCACAGAATAGATAAATTAAAAAAATTGTAGGGTTTCTCCATTAAGAATAACCCCAGCTTCTAGTATGATGAGAAATAGGTCCATGCCAAATTTTTTTCTCTTATTTTGCTGTTAAACTTTTTCTTTTTCTTATTGTTTACTGATTTAATAATTTTTTGTCACCTTTTGTGACCTTTAATTTGTTCCCTTGAGGGATTTTAGAACGTGAGTGTAATGAAGATGTAGGCCCTTTTCATCATCCTTAATTAGGATTAATTATTATTAGTGTAACAGCTGCTAATACTTTATTGGTAACTTTAATTTCCCTTGAATCTTTCATGGATTAATTAGTTGGGATGCTTTATAAATTAAAGTCCAGTTATTTTTTCCTTTTCTTTGGAAAATGATGGAATGACCAATAGTATATTTACGCTACTAGAAAATGAGGAATTAGTTACGGATAATATTTCATATATATCGGAACATCGAAAATTCATGTTAATATTATTTAGATACGGATTAATGACAAATTATAAGAACAAGCGATGGATTAGCTGAGATTACCGATAAATTTCATAGCTAATTTCATGTTTTTTTTTTTATGTTTCTATTTCTTTTACCATCCAACCATTTACAAATTTGTGTTTTATATATTGATAAGGTAAAACAGGAGCTCGTTGAAGTATGTAGTTAGGGTACGGATTTAACAGAATCTAGTAGCTTTAGCTTACATTCAGTTCAATAATATCTATCATCATAGTCTGAACTTGAAAATCTTTCACAGGCTCATATAGTCAATTTGCGTTATTCCGATCATGATCATTCTTTGATAATCAATGCTTTTAGTCACGATGCTCTCAACTGAGTTGTTTAGATTCTGAAATTTCATTTTTAATTCTTTTGATTCGAAAAAATGTGGTCGGGTTCATCTTTCTCGACCAAATCAGGTGAGAGGAACGATACAATTCAACTCGAACAAAGTGAAAAGACTGAAAACTCAACGTAAAGGAGAGAGAGGGCGATTGAGGGGACGAGACTGAAGTCCTAAAACAATAAACTTTAAATTTTAAATCTGTCACCGAATCGGTGTATAATTAACAGAATTATGATTCAATGACCCCACTCTGCAAGCACAATTTTTTGTCGGCAACTTAATAAGATTAATTTAATTACTATGTTTTAAAACTAAATTAAGTATAATTATACAATCTCTGACAATTTAACCTCATGGAGCCATTTGATACTCATCACTCATCAGTATGTTTTAACGGATATATACTGAATTATATTCCTATAAAATAATTAATTGAATTTTAGAGCAGTGTATAATGTGTGATCATTTCTTTCTAACGCATGGATTGTATTATAAATAATTATGACAGCTTTTGTCAATCCTTATCTGCTATATATTTTTGGTGCTCGTTAATCGTATTGAAATCTGATTAATTCAGATTAATGCATTGTCAAGTTTATTTTGAAAGCGACATTCCCAATAAGATTTATTCCATTTCCAGGGCTTGAATTTCAGCTCCGACTAAAGATATATGAAGGGATGCCACCATTTCACAACACTCAGCGATGGTGTTTTTTTTTTTTTTTTTTACTTCTATTGAATTTAAATAATATATATTGTCAGTGTAAAAAGTTTTTTCACGTCATCATATCATTTTTATATGTTAACACTTAACTACAGTTATTTTATTTTATTCTCAAGATTTTAAATTTCACGTTTTGAAAAAAAACTTACCTGCTTTTATTTTTTTAAAATATTCTTTAAATGACCCGATGGTATAAAAATCAGTTACTACTGTATTATATATAAAATTTAAACACTAGTATTTTATTTGCTGGCTGATCATATCCTTTACTTGGATTCTAAGTCACTGTACCCAGTACTACACATATATTCCTTTATTATTATTATTATTATTATTATTATTATAATAATAATAATAATAATAATAATAATAATAATAATTTAGAAAATTATATGATATATGAAGGAGCTTCTTGGCTTTAGTTTTAGTCATAATGTCTTTATATGTACTAGTTTAGATTACGTGCGTTGCACGTGTATCAAACGTTAATTAAGAATAAATATATATAATAATAAATTATTATTTGTATGTTATTTTATTAAGTATAAAAAAATTTAAAATATGCCGTAAAATTTTGAAGATAAGAAGTGTAGTTAATTAAAGAGGAACATGATAAATTACCGTCACACAAATAACTAAGGAGAAAAATTACATGTATACAAAAATGTTCGAACTAATGACTATCATAGTTTAGTTTAGACACTCTAAATGGTATTAAGTTTTTTTTTCTAAAAGTACTTTGTCTTTAATGGAGAGTTATTTTTATTCTTAGGATTACATTTTTATCAAAATTGAAGGCAATTTAGACAATTATACATTTATAACTTAAACTATGTATAAGTTATACAACGTTTGATAGGTGGATTGGGCATCTAAATGTCTTCTATTTATATGTCTGAACTATCTCAATTTTGCCTCTCACCTTGATCATCGCAGGAGCCACTCTCATCTTCTCTGATATATCCTCGTTCCTAACTCTATTTCTCCTAGTACGCCCGCACATACATCTTAATGTCGCACACCATTTTCGCCTAAAGTTCGGAGTCAAAGGATTTTTTCAATTAAAGTGATGGGTTTGAATAGGGATTAATTTATTTACAGAGTCGCCACTTGAAATTGAGTTATGGTGATCCAAGTCACCTTTTTGAATCCCTGGTCAAAAGAAAATGACTTTTTGTTAATCTGTGAAAACAGAAAACCGTGTAAGGAATTCTGTTGACCGAGGGGAAGGTGTGAGGCACCCCTCGAGTCCCGTGGTTCTAGCACGGTCGCTTTCATTGACTTATCTTGACTTAAATTATTTTGAATAAATTATGTTAAGGCCTAATTAGCTTATTTTTTAATGTCTAATAGCTGTCTATAACTCTTGTATTAAATCGGTGAAAATTAATTTCTTAGAAAAATATTTGTCAAGGTGCATGATTGCATCCTTGAATTTTTAAATATCTTGAAAAGATGCGTATGCCGCATTCTTAATTAAGATGGATAGATCTTAAACATGCCTAAATTTGTCTAACATTAAAGGTTTTAGATCGTCGCTTGTTAACTCGTAACTATTTTATCTATTCAAGACGCTATTTAACTTTAACAATAAAATTTTGAGCAAAATTCATTTAACGCGATTAATTAATTTGACAAAATAATTATCAAGATTTATTAAATACACTCTGAAATAAAAATAAAATACAATAAATAAATAAATAAATAAAATTTAAATAATAATAAAAAATATAATTAAAAAAAACTAATCAGATTATGCTAGTTTTCATTATGATCCTACAGATCTATTTTTCTAAATTGTTGCCAGCACGGAGCATTATGAGACCTTTAAACATGAAAGTTTTAGAAAAATAATAATCTTAATACTCTTACTCAACCCAAAATTTCAATTTTTTTTTTTAGAATTTCAAACAAAATAACACTAAAAATTTAATCTTGATCAAATATTAATATTAAATCTTAGATAAGAAGAAAAAAAAATATCCAACATTATAAAATTCAATAATCCTTCTCGTGTTTTCATATAAAAATTAAAAAGAGTTCAAACACAGTACAAATATCAAAACCACAACTAAAACGTAAATGATCAATGTAGATTAAATTTTTTATTTTTTTTTGGTAGAACTAATTATAATTATTTGTTATTGGTTTTGATTTATTTTTCGTGAATTTGACCAGAGAGACGATTTAAATCATAAAAACCAAGTCAGATCTATCCATTTTTTTTACTGTTTTTCTAAATCAGACAATATCATACGCACTGTTTTTATAACCAACATAATACAAACATATAAATATCGGAATTTGATAGTATAGCATATAATATAAAAATTTATGTAATCAATCAACTATACACACCGAATAATGCATAATCTTTACTTAAACATTTTTTATTCATCATGCTTGTTCATGATAAAGTCTAAAGAAACAAATAATTCATGATTGAATATAACCTGTGATGAAATAAGAAATCGTCACCGAAATCAAAACTCAAACGAAAACCCAAAATTCAACTTTTATGCTTTTGTTTTCTCTCTTTTTCTAATTTGTTTTCTTTTTTTCTGATTTTTCTCTCTGTCTTTTCTTTCTTCTCTGATTTTTCTGATACAGTGTAGGTATAGATGCAGTATCTGATGATGTAGTGTCTAGTTTTTGTCTGATACAGCGTACAGTATGAGAATAGTACATTGAGAATAGTACGTAGAATCCTCAGTTGTTTTTTTGGAGTGAAGAGTCCTTTAAGTACAGGACTTTGGGGGGAGGGATTGGGGGAGTAGTTATTTAGGGATCAGATAAGGAGCATTTTAAATTTTGAATGATTTTTTTTTTTAGAAGATTATAATAATAATAATAATAATAATAATAATAAATTATAATAATAATAATAATAAATATAATAATAACTAATTAATTTTTTATATTTAAGAAAACACAATAAAAATTTATAAATAGCCAAAATAAATATAATAAAATAGTTCTAAAACTACTAATTTAATTTTTGTATTGTTTTTTTAAAAATTAGAAAAAAAATCTCAAAATTAACTTTATTTAGTTATTTACTTCTTAACTAAGAATTTATTAAAAATAAAATAAGAGTTAAAATAATAACGGAACAAATTTAAATACTTAATACCAAGAAATATATATATTAAACTCGGGAAGCGTCAAAATTACATGTCTACATTTTGCCCCTCTTTGTTTGAAATCTCAAAGAGTTTTCATACAAAGAAGTAGACAAAGAGATGATTTTAGACCCTCCGATTATTCTAAGAGTAAAGATAAAATAAAATAAAATAAAAAATATGACCGAGTCCTGATTTTGGACCGCCTACATATCCCGGGTTATAAGGGAATCAGGTCACATGTAGTTCAAAGGTAACATGGTGAGAGTAAAAGTTAAAGTCGAGTGAGATTCCGTCGAGTTTCCGGTTGACTTCTGTCTTTTACATTCAAATGACTAACAAAAAATGAAAAATACTAATAAAAATTGTAATCTCTAGAATCTTGATTCTACTCTTCGCGACTTGATTTTGAAAATTCGCTCTATTCTTCAGGTGGGCTCCTGACTTGTTATTTCTTCAAAATATGTTCCTGAACTCAAAATAAAAGGTGAAACAGAAAAATAACATCTCATTCATTAGGAAGGTCCTGGACATAAAATAAATTCTCATTCTTTAGGAGGGTCCTGTCTTCTTCAGGAGGGTCCTGATCATAAAAAATAAATTTTCATTCTTTAGGAGGGTCCTGTCTCATTTTTCAGGAGGGTCTTGAGCAGAAAGTAAAATTCAATAAACACGAACAAAATTTTTTGCCCCAGTTTGTACTAGAAAATTTTGTGAGCATCATCAGATTACAGTTTTTGAAAAGTACAGAAAAAGTGTGAATCAAAGCCCTGCTAAAGAAATGCGTCTCGTCAGAGTAAAACTGATGACCAAAATTAGGAAGTACGTCTCCTAAGAGTTAAATTAAAGGACTCGACTAGAAAGTGTGTCTTCTAGGAGTGAATGTTCAAGTTAGGAAGTGTTTCACCTAACAAATGAAAACTGACTTATTCAAACTAGGAAGTGCATCTCCTAGGGGTTGAATTTTTACCATAATTTGATTATCAAACCTGTGCAGCAACATTGCTTCCTGCATCTGTGGAAATGAGGCATTGCAACCCTTGATATTTATGCTTTGAAGCCCTTAATTTGAAGGTAACATGTTCCCTGTTTCATCAAAGAAAATTTGTGAGTTCAAAAATATGGTGGCAGATTTGTGGCTTTAGCTTCCGTGGCAATCACTCTTGCTCTCGTCACATTTAACCTTGCTTCCAACCATTAGATCTGTCACCAACTTGCTGCATCGTTGACCTAAACTCAGATTATTAGAAGTGACTCTGAAACAAACACAGTATCTTTGCTTTGCCATGCTCCTCAAATAAACCCTTTAAACCTTGGTATTTCCATGATTTTCCAAACTCTTCTGTTGACAAAACTTTTTTGCATGCCTTATTTCGGCTCACAATCATGTCTCTTTCATGTGTTGGCTTTTTATCTTGTTTTGTGCAATTGAAGAAGTTGGTAGCCAGTTTTACAATATTTTCTTACTTGTTAGGACATGGACTCAACTCAAAGACACAATAAAAATGACCAAAAAAAATTATTTGATGATAAAGATACCAAAAATCGAAAATAAAAAAATAAAAAGAAAAGAAAAAAATAATAGGCATCTTTTTTTAAAAAAAAAAAAAACTACAGAAGAAAACTTATTTGGGTGTGGTAGCCGATTCTAGCAATCATGACATGCATTTTGAATTAAACAACCTAATCTACCCACACTAATCATTACAACTCTTGTTCACTTATTTAGTTTGAAATGAAATCAATCTTGAATATGCTCCCTCTAGATCACAATCTTCCTTCAACTAGTGGCAACTCAATGGATTTTTGCCAACGCCTATCTTATTTTCATTTCTTTCTCAACTCACGGTCGTCTTATGGTGCCCAAAAGGGTTTTCACTAATAAGACTCTCTCATTTTTACTTATTCATTTTTTTCATTCATTTTTTAAAAAAATAATGTCCAATATACGAAACATCATGCACCCATAACATGTTTAGCCTTGACATTCTCAAAGATCTATCTGAACTTTCTTTGGTTGTAACTTGGCTTTTGGAAAAGGTTAGAAAGAAAGGGAGGCATGAGGCTAAAAAATTTACATAATATTGGGTGAAACATACAACTTTTGGAATCGACTCTTTTAAATAAATAAACTTTGCCCCAGTTTCATTTCATTCTGGGTAATTTGAATTTTCTTTTAGTTGGACCGAACCCCAGAGTAAGGTTGCCTACGTATGTTGTCATGGCAAGAATCAGGTCAAACGTAGTTCAGAAAACTTGTTCTTTTGCTTGATTTTCTTTCTTTTTTTTTACTTTTCTCTCTTTTTTTGAGAGAGAGATATTTTTCCCGACTCCATTTTTTCTTGTCACTTTTCTGACTCTATTCTTTTTCTTGACACTTTCTTTTTATTTTTTCAGACTCTATTTTAACTTCAAAAGAGGGATATAAAAGAAATAAAACAAAAGCTCAAAAGGAATAACAAAGGATGACACAACATTTGGATAGTAGAATAAAATGTCTTCGTCATATCAATCCTTAAAAACGCAAGTACATAACATGCAATCTAGGAATGGAACATGAATATCATACGCATCTTTTCAATATTGATCGTGACTAAGCTCATGCACTTGCGTCACTTCTTTTAAGTTTGTGAAACATACAAGTCCACTTGTGTTGTACTTTCTCTACACGAATGACTCATGTCTCTTTGGGAGCTAACTTTCTTTCATTCTTTCTGATGATGAAGATTATATATCCCCTGATTGATCCCATTCAAAATGCTTGAATTAGATCTTCTAGTTAATGATCAAGTCATTTTTGATTTGCAAAGCGATTGCTCCAATTTCATCTATATTGCAACTTGACTTATTCTCAAACTATTTGAAATATTTTGCTTATATTCTCAAATACTTCCTCTTCATCGTATTCAACCTCTTTATTCATTATTTTATAATTAGATTGGATTTAAAATCTGATTGATAATTCTTCATGCATGTCATATTACTGGAATTGCCACAGAAGAAAAAATGTGTATAGAGAGAAAATATATATATATATATATATAAATAAGAAAAACAAAAGGAACACATATTTTGTTAACAGAAAGGATAGAAAGATTTTGAACACAATAATAAGATAATAAGATAACATATATCCTGAACTAAAATCCTTAAATTATTCGGGTAACAGAAGGAAAATAAAATAGACTACCAAAACTCCTTCCAAGTAAGGGAAGAGGAGTGACTTCCCAATTGTCGAGCTTGACATCTTAGCCACTGGTTTGAATATCAACATGACTAGAGCTTTCCTCACCGTCAATGTTCTGTACCATAATTGATCTATCTTGAATCATCTTTTCATTTTCTCTTTTCAAATCTTGATAATCTTCAATACTATGACCTCGAGCATCAGAATGATACGCACATCGTGCATTAGGATCAAAATTTCTTGAACAGGGATTAAGAGTGTGCCTAAGGAGAGGAATAATCATGCCCTCCTGTACCAATCTCTGAAATAAACTGGCATATGACTCTTCAATTGGTGTGAAGCTATCTCTCAACTTCTGCCTCATTTCATTATTTGGTTTGGATCGTAAATTGTGCCTAGAAGGGCTTTGGTATATTTGTATAATTGGAGAATAACTCTGAGGAGTCGGTGTGTGCCATTGTGGGTAAAAAAAATGGATGAGCATACAAATGTGCATTGTTTAAAGGATATTGAGGAAGTGGAACAAAATATCTTGGATTTTGCAAAGAGGAACCTTGTTGCATGTGAGCATATAAATTTGACGTGCAAGTTCGGGATTGAGACTGACAATATTATTGAGTTGAACCTCTTGAGCTCTGTTTTTCCCTGTAGTGACAATAGGTACATTTTTCTTTTTCTTTCGTTTTGCCCCTCTCAATTGATAGCAATATCGTCCCAAGTGTTTTACAGAATCCTCGTACCCATCATGTTTCTCAAATTTCGATATCTCAAGGCTTGGAGGAAGGTTAACACTTGAAGACACGTCCCCGTCTTTATATGCAACATCTTCATAATTTGTAATTCCCTGAGAATTTTTCGTAGCCTTTTCTGTGCTCTTCATTTTCCTAGCCATTTTCTCTTACTCTTCTGTCATGTCAGACTTCTTAGTAAAAAATTTTGGTGGTCCAACTAACATAGATGTGGGCTTAGGAGTATAATAGTGATCATCAAGAGTGTTGACCATCGACTTACTAACAGATTGAGAAGGCACAATCGTCGGATCAAAAGCTAAGGTGGAAACCTTAGTAGAGGGTGGAGCAACAGAAGTAGAGACTATATGTGGTGCTAATGATGTGCTAGATTTATACCGAAAATCTAGAGAATGAGTGATTGAAACATTGAGATTCTATTGGCTTGGAATAGATTCTGGTTCATATTGTGGCATATAACCAACAACAGAAATCTGACCTTGCAATTTTGGTGAAAAACTCAAGGTATTTGTAGGGTCAATAGTGGAAAATTTCGGAGGAGGCATTCCGCTGGCCCAAGCTCGATACATTTCCAACATTTGTTTCCTCAAACTCACAATCTCTTCTTTTAACCTCTTATTTTCCTGACTCTTTGTCTGATCCATGATTTCATTTGCTATATTCTTGTTGGGCATGACTCTTTTTCCTGAATTTGGTGTAATATGAGGGACCGGCCAAAATACCACAAACCAACTACCTTAAATTAACTGTGTAAGAAATAACAAAGGCATCAGAATGCAATATTTTTTCAAAAACTCTTTTTTTTATCTTCCTTTTAAAAAGATCACCGAACCCCAGAAGGAATGCCTATGTATCTCAATAAGATGAGAATCAGGTGTGCGTAGTTCTCGAAGCTAGAGATATAAAGAAACACATTTTCTTGTAATTTGAGAAATGAGAAAGATTTTAAAAAATAAAAATTAAAAGGGACAACAACCATTTTTTAAAAGATCACCGAATCCATTGAGGACTGCCTACGTATCTCAATAAAATGAGAATCAGTTGTGTGTAGTTTTTTGAAAATTATGTCGTATAAAATTTAGCCTCAAGACCCCTAAAGGTTCAGGGCTATTAAGATTTATATTTTTTGTAAAAACTTAGCCTCATGATCCCTAAATATTCAGGGCTATTAAGATTTATATATATTTTTTATTTCCTAAAACTTAGTCTCATGATCCCTAAAGATTCTGGGCTATTAAGATATATATATAAAAATTGAACTTGAGAATAAAAATAATAATTATGAAAGTAATCATATTTTCGAAATATTCCCCAATAAATCTATGAATAATTTTTCAAAAGATAGGGTCGTACCTCGAAAATGGGCTTCCTACGTATCTCAATTAAGAGTGAGAATCAAACCCTCGTAATTCATGAAAACTCTAAAACTACGTTACTAAAATTTTCCTTTCTTTTAATTTTTTTTTTTTTTGAAAAATGATTAAGTAAATGTAAGAATAAATTAATTTCTTGCATTTTAAAGTTGCCTAAAGCCGGTCAACAAACAAACAGTCTTCCAAACAAATGTCAGAGAGCACGTAGGATGCACATGTTGGTCTATATAAAGTAGGTCACCTGTCCTAGACAGACCCGACCCCTATGCCGAGTCCCGCTAAGTCAAATGCATATGATGCAAATAAAGCGGTACCTAATAAGGATAACCAGATTCTGAGTTTTCAGTTCTTCTAAGTTTAAGCCTAATAGGGATAGGTGTCTAGACTGGCTAACCCGAGCGGACACTCGAGACGGGAAGGGACAACTTGATCGGTAGCAGCGAAACACCGCCTTCGTTGCTGATTCGAACCCCGCCTAACATGTGTGACTATATCCTTCACCAGGTGCCTTGACACTTCGGCTATCTCAAAAAGAAAGTAGGATGCATGCGCTGCATTCCTTCTATCCTATTTCAGAGACTCAGAGGGGGTGCACGAGAGAAAACAGTATGTAATACAGTTCAATCAATATCAAAGCGCTAAATGAGCGACAAGTAGCACATAAGGCCAACAAACACAATATCAACAATAATTAAAGCAAGTATTAGTCAATATAAAAAGCTCGAATTCTTATTACTCCCCAGCGGAGTTGCCAGACATGAAAGTTCAGAGTCGAAGGGTTTTTCCAATTAAACTGACGGTTTTGAATAGGGATTAATTTATTTACAGAGTCGTCACTTGAAATTGAGTTATGGTGATCCACGTCACCTTTTCGAATCCCTAGTCAAAAGGAAATAACTCTTTGTTGGTTTGCAAAAATAGAAGACCGGGTAAGAAATTCTGTTGACCGAGGGGAAGGTGTGAGGCACCCCTCGAGTCCCGTGGTTCTAGCACGATCGCTTTCATTGACTTATCTTGACTTAAATTATTTTGAATAAATTATGTTAAGGCCAAATTCGCTCATTTTTTAATGTCTAATAACTGTCTATAACTCTTGTATTAAATCGGTGAAAAATAATTTCTTAGAAAAATATTTGTCAAGGTACATAATTGCATCCTTGAATTTTTAAATATCTTGAAAAGATGTGTACGCCGCATTCTTAATTAAGATGAATAGATCTTAAACATGCCTAAATTTGCCTAACATTAAAGGTTTTAGATCGTCACTTGTTAACTCGTAACCATTTTATCTATTCGAGACGCTATTTAACTTTAAAAATAAAAATAAATTTTT
>NC_061121.1:12407180-12482830 GCF_002878395.1 Capsicum annuum
TTTTTTGTCTATTGTACGTTCCTAAATTAAATGAAGTTGGATCATAAATAAAACTTTCCTCCTAAATTAATCAAACTTTGAAATATTTTATAAGATCTAAGAATTACGTTCCCATTTATGTCAACATACAAAAAAAAGTATAGACTAACAATTTTGATCTTTATTGTTAAAATACTTATTTCAAGAACTTTAATCAACAGGAAAAAAAAAATGAATCAACACCAAACTTACCTTCTATCTCATCACACCATGCCGTATAATATTCAAACTTGGCAACTCGTTCATTTCAATAGTTCATTTCTTAAGGCGGGATGAAAAAATGCTCTTGAAATAATATTTTCAAGTCATATCGAATTCATCGTGAAAAAATGGTAAAATTTTAAAACTTATAATTAATTCCTTTTACAGAAGTGTCTTTAAATAGACGAATAAAAAGATTCATAAGCGATACACCTAAAGAGGACTCCTATATGTAACCAAAAAAGAGACCGACACTCTATTATGTTTTTTCGAAAATTATTAGGATACATATATGATTTTACAAATCAAAAAGAATTTTTTTAAAATATTTTGCCTGAAAACTACTCATGTACCAAAATAAAACTCCTACTATAATTCTTGAAAATATGCAAACAAAATTAAAGTACTCGGATTGAATTCTTACACGAACTTGGATTGAATGCATACTTGAAAATATGTACCAAAATATGCAAACACTCCTAATGAAAATTGAAGACCTATAATCTGAAAATATGATTTTTTACATGTATTTAGAATTTTTACCATATATATATTTTAGCACACTCCTAATTTAACCAAAAGTCTTACCATATTAAATCTAATCCTATATATTTTATGAGTCAAATATTATGAAGTTAATTAAATAATAAATTGAAAAAAATAATGAAAAGATAATTTTGTCTAAAGCGAGGTTTTTTAATGAAGGACAAAAAGTTCAAATCACTTTTCTAAGGGTCTTCACACTTTTAATGTATTATAGATATAGATTATTGGTTACAGATTATAGATATATCATGAACAAGATA
The DNA here is from genome assembly GCF_002878395.1 of Capsicum annuum. NCBI lineage: Eukaryota > Viridiplantae > Streptophyta > Magnoliopsida > Solanales > Solanaceae > Capsicum > Capsicum annuum. The sequence continues at coordinate 12,408,227 of NC_061121.1, forward strand.
TTATACCAATCCTAAAAATGATGTGTTAACCCTTGGAGCAATAAGGAAATTAGTTTATTTGTATTTGTCACGATTTAATTTTATGGTATAATTTATCTGTTTTAATTAAAAGGAAAAGGGTCAAAAATATCCTTGAACTATCTGAAATGGATCAAAAATACCTCTCGTTGATTTTTTGACTCAAAAATATCCCTCTGTTAAATATTTGGCTCAAAAATACCTCTCTCCTTAACGGAATTCCACCAAGCATGCCACCTAGGTAAAAAAGCCATGTGGCTATGCCACGTCATCATTCACATGTAAAATTTTATTTTTTGAAAAAGGGTCAAAAATACCCCAAAACTATCTGAAATGGATCAAAAATACCTCTAGTTAGTTTTTTGGTTCAAAAATACCCCTCCCGTTAACAGAATTCCACCAAGTATGCCATCTAGATAAAAAAAGTAATGTAGATATGTCACGTCACCATCCACATATAAAATGTTATTTTTTCAATTATATGATATTTTTTCCTTCTTTATTTTTATTTTAATTTTTTTGCAAAACAATTTTATTGATCTGGAAAAAAAATATGATCAGCAAAATTATTTTTTTTAAAAAAATATTTAAATAAAATGAAATAAATCAGTGTTTTTACTGAATTTAGTTTAACGTTTTTGGGATTTCTCAACATTGGGAAGGTACTAAATAAATTTTGTTAAAGGAGTACAAATTATTCAATTTTTTTCATTATATGATAAACTTTTCACTTAGATTATTAAAGAAAATTATATCCCTATTTTTCTAATGATTAAATTTATTAAATGTCATTTACTTTTCTGAAAGTGAAATTTTCAAAAATTCTAAGAATACTTGATGATTAAACATAAAATTAGAAAAATTATCAACATTCATTGAGTCCAGAAAAAATAAATCAACATCACAGAATATAATCTTTTTATTTAATTCTTTCATAAAAAAGAAAGGAATGTCATATAATTAAAAAATAAAATTTTACATGTAGATGGTGATGTGACATAGTCACGTGGCTTTTTTACCTAGTTGGCATGCTTGGTGGAATTTCGTTAAGGGGAGGGGTATTTTTGAGCCAAAAAACTAACGAGGGGTATTTTTTATCCATTTCAGATAGTTCAGGGGTTTTTTTGATTCTTTTCTAAAAAATAAAATTTTACACGTGGATGGTGACGTGGCATAGCCACGTGGCTTTTTTTTTCCTATGTGGCATACTTGGTGGAATTTCATTAAGGAGAGGGGTATTTTTTAGCTAAATATTTAACGGAGGGGTATTTTTGAGCCAAAAAACTAACGAGGAGTATTTTTGAGCCAAAAAACTAACGAGGGGTATTTTTGATCCATTTCAGATAGTTCAGGGGTATTTTTAACCCTTTTCGTTAATTTAATATTATCTCAAATGTTTTTTTCGGATTCATAAATTTATAAAGTGAAGAAAAAATTTGTAAACTTGTGTATAAATAACGCTTCATTTTCTTGTCTTTTTTGATGTGTGATTTGCGAAAAACGTTATATATACACTACACCCTTTATTGAAAAGATGTTCATCCAACAAATCTATCATTTCTTCTTCTTGACCCACTCTTTGTCATGAGCGTCACAATATAGTTATAATACAAGATTTTATTTTAATGAAGATTGTTGTATAAGTGGCATATTTTAGGATATTGTTACCATAGTTTTAGGTTAATTTAATTCTTTTTATATGTTCATATGTAGTCTCAATAAAACGTTACTTAACCTATTATCAGATGTTAAAGTTTACATAGTAGAAAAAGGGTTGATATATTATTTTTCTCTTTTTGAAAATTCAAGAGAAGATTATGACGAGATGAGCCGTTTTATCATTACAATAGATGTTGAGAAGTGCAGTGATGTGTGCAGCTGAGACATTCTAACAGAACGGTACGATAGACTTGAATATTATTCCTACATAACCTGATCAATTCGATAAGCACTCACCATCTATTTTCATCATATATAGCTTAAAAATTTATGTTTGCTAAACCTTAGATGTGCAGACTATTTTCTTGTTAGCCTACGTTATTGGTCCACTTGAGTTATATGTGTATGGTCTTGAATTTTAGTCTCTTATATGTTTGGTCTTGAATTTATCTCCAACGTGTGTGGTGTTGACTTTTTGTCCTGGCTAAATACATTCTAACGTTTGTCTATAAGACAGAACATGTTGAAACATCATGAACTTCTGCCTTATGGGCAAGCGTTACTGAGCAGTGCCGAAAAAATCAAGACAACCCCTTATAAAGGTAATTTTTGTAAGAAAATATCAAGACCAACCCGTTTTAGGGTCATTTCTGAATTAACCCAACATAAGTTGGGCAATTTTCTTGATTCGATTGTTGGGCTATTTTTGTTGTTGGGCTGTAATTTAGCCCAATAAGGTTGTCTCATCAGCCCATAACTGAGAAATATTGCCTGGCCCATGCATTCCATACTTTGGAGTTTGGTTAATAATGGATATTTTTTCCAATAATAAATGGAATAATAATTAGATAACATATTAATCTGATAGTTTGTTTGATATTGAGTATTGAATTATTGGATGAATATTGCGAAAGTTACACATTTGACCTGTCGATCGAAAAAAAAAAAAACATTTGCCAAGTAAACATACAAAAAATATACACTACAATGTATATAATAAATATTTTTTAATGTATATTATACATCAATATACAACAAAATTTCCAGATAACACGTTTAAATTTCAAATATTAACTTTTAATGTATAAATATTCGTCACGCACAATAGAACATTTTACTACTTGTGGTTGAAAGAATGTATGCTAGTCAATGTATTGGGCTACAACTTATGATATCGTTTTAATTTTTTTATTTTTAAAAAATTAAAATATAATTAAGCTATATATTTACTGATATTATATTTATTTAAATTTTGTAAATTTCACTAATTAACATTCACCCTATGCAAAATTAATTAAAGGGAGGAGGACACAGATTCTCTATCTAAATTTCATTCTTATGACTCAAAAGACGGTTTGGTGCATAAAATTTTTTGTTACGCTTGGAGTCCCTTCCATGATTTTTTGTAAATAAACTTACGTTGTATTTTTGTAAGAGACTGTTTCCATGACTTGAATCTTTGATCACCTAATTATACGACAACAACCTTACGAGTTTACAACTCAAATTCACTTGAAAAATGGGATACGTCAATTGGAACCACATCACAAATTCACTGAAGTCAACATCTTTCTTTTATAAAAATTGTAAATGGCTTCCCCCCACTAAAATAAAGGAAGATTCTTCACCATTAATTCCAATATTTTTTTATTAATTCATCCAACTTGTCTTTCTTATCACATAAAATGTCACTATAGATAAGATTGGCCTATTACATCAGCTAAACATATGTTTATTGAAATGATTTTATCTAAACAAGTTTCTTAATTTAGCAATTAGCACTACATTATTAGCTAAACAAGCATGCATGTTAGTTATACATGTATAATCTATAATATTAAATTATGATGAGCTTAAATCAAGTAATTATATAGAGTAAAAAAAATAGTATAATGGAGTTTAATTTACTTAGAGTTTAGGCCTATTTCTTGTCTTCTAAACTCATTGAAAAATGTAGACGAATTTTGACAAATAGAAGTATATATATGTCAATAAGTTAATCTTCAAATAAATACACTAGTCAAATGAAATGATTATTTTCAAATTATTCTTTAAAAGTAGGGATAGTTGACTGTAAATAGTATAATTTATCAACTAAAAATTCAAAATAGGGGAAAAATGGGAAAAAGTTCCAACAATTTTATTGAACTTTAAACAATTTGCTTATTTTGAAAATGAAAAATGTTTTAATATGAATTAGGGAAAGTATTAAATAAGCATGTTACAAAATAGGTCCAATTACATATATTCTTATCCAAAATGAAATGTAACTATATAAGAATCTTTATGTAATCATAATATCTATTTAGATAAGCTCGAACAAACTTTTCAAATTTTCAATAAAAGATTTATCAAATGGGATTAGGACTTAGAATAATTGATACCTTAAACATAACAAATAAAAAAAAGTGATACACTCCTTTTTTTCTACATTAGTTAGAGCTCGTTTGGATAGAATTAAAATTTTGTCAAATTAATTTTTTTTTAGGTATTTGATAAAATTAAAAGTGCTTTAAAAAATTAAAAACTGATTAAAAAAAAAAGTAAAAAGTGAGAAGCTGAATACCTTAACTTTTTACTTTTCAGATTAAAATTCTTCTAGACTTGACCAAAATATTTATCTTTTTATCTCCTATATATTCCACTCATTCCAACAATACCATGAACTTATAACCCTTGAGAACCTGTTTGGATGGTGGTTTCTTATGGTATGGTATAGTATGGTTACAAAGGGAACCATGCTTGTTTTGGTTGTTTTTTGAAAGGCATGGTATGGTATTGTATCTTTTCATGATTTGGTAACCATGAAATCAGTCAATTTACAGAACCACCGATTTGGTGGTATCCCATGGTTTTGTTTTTTATTTTCCAATTATGCCCTTATATAACATTATTTAATCCTATTTTACCCTTTAACTTATATTGTTTTCAATCCTAATTTATTTTTAGTTTTTCGCTTTTCCGTATCTTTCTATGATTTTTTTTATATCAATCACTATGATTATTTTTTTTGAAAGTTCAGTTGTCTGTACGTTTCAGTGTCAACAGCCTTGGAATATATTGATATCCTCAACAAATTGCTCAATTGGCCTGATATTTTACAACAGTTTAATCTCCTTAAAATTGTGTTGTGGTTCTTTATCTGATCACTTTAAAGTTTGCTCCTTTTTGGTTAGGACTTGATAAATGACCGTGATACATTTATCCCAGTGTTTGATTTCCAAGGAAGAAGAAGTATCGATATCAAAGCAATAAAAAGTAATGCATAAGGAGTGGTGATAATGCTTACTATTTGTTTACCAATCCTTTTTATATCTGTGTTTTGATGATCATTGTTTCTATGGTAATAGCTGATGGTGCTTATGCTTTGCGTAATCGACGGTATTTTCCCTCTGTTCAGGAAGCATATTGAACCAGACCTTCATCATGCTTAGGTAAATTTGAAGTCTCTAGTGGTAATTTGTCATTCTTACAAATCTTATTCTTGATTCCCTATTCACTTATGCAGATTACAATTAACAACAGTTTTGTGTCATCATTTAGAGAGCCAATCTACAAGCTCAAAAGAAGGAAGAATATTGGAGTTGATTGATCCATCAATAAGAGAAAGAAAACTGTTTTATTTATTAATATTTTTTTATAAATTTAAAATTTATAATAATTAGGGGCATTTTAGTAAATTTATCAGTTACGATACAGTACCATACCATCAAATCAAACAATAAAACTGTTATTAAACAACAGTGAACGATACAGTCCATCCAAACATTGTATTGTAATATACCATACAATACAATATCATATCATACTGTACCATACATTATGAAACCATGACAAACCATTATCCAAACAGAGTGTAAATATATAATTTTCTTTCTTTTTTTTCTTTGCCGCTTCTCTTCGTTTCTTTCTAGTTTTCTAATCTTTCTTCTTTATTTTCAACGAATCCATCATTATTTTTCAATTATTAAAATTGAAAACTGTAAATAATTCACCTTATTTGTGGTGTTAACAACTTTAAGGACATTTAAGTCATTTTGACCAAAAAAAAATATTTAACATTATTTATTTACCAAACACATCGATTTTTTTTTCAGTTTCTAAACTTCTATCCAAACACTTATTTGCGTAATTTATAAATACATATTTTAAATATTTAATCACTTAAGCTAGAAAGCTAATTTTTTAATTCTATCTAACCAAATTCTTACACACTTTTTATTGAATGGGTAAATGATCAATTTTACTACTATACACTTTATCCATATTAACAAACATAAACATAATTTAATGGAAATTTTTTTAATTAATATTTTTTCTTTTAATAAAATAATATAAATAGTTACTCCTATTATTGAGCTAATTAATCGGCCTTAGCCCTATAAACTTCAAACATACATATATATATTTTCCATTATATTCCAACTTTTCCTTTTTTTGTGTCAAACTCTCTTCCCTCTGTTCTCTTCTCTTCTCCCCACAAACAAACCCTTTCCTCCCAAAGCATTGTTTCTGGTATTGTCACTCTTCTTTCTCTCTAATCACGTTTTTTTTTTTTTTTTTGTATGTAGTGATTATTGTGGTAGGGACTTTTTGTCGAGCATAGTGAGAGCTTTAATGTACTTTCACTTGTCTTTTACATAGTGATTCTTGTAGTTACTACCCTTCCTTGGGATCAATGCATAACAGTAGTTTTAGTACACTTGCTTCGCTTTATGTAGTGATTATTGTGGTAGGGCCTTTCGTCAGACCTGCACATAGTGAGAACTTTAATATACTTGATTGATCTTTTATACAGTGATTCTTGTAGTTATTGCCCTTACTTGGTCCTGTGCATAGTGGGAGTTTTAGTACATTGGGCTTTGCTTTATATAGTGATTATTGTGTTAGGGTCTTTCCTCAGACCTGTGCATAGTTTACTGCTTTAGTTTTTACTTGCTTAGTCTTTTATATAGTGATTCTTGTAGTTACTGCCCTTCCTTGGTACCCGTGCATAGCGGGAGTTTTAGTACCTTTCCTTTGTACAGTGATTCTTGTGGTTTGTCTCTTCCTTGTGCCTCATGCAATGCGGGAGTTTTAGTGCACCTTATGCTGCCTTTTATATAGTGATTCTTGTGGGTTGGCCTTTCGGTGAACCCTACATATAGCGAGAGCTTTAGCACGCTGCCCTGCCCTTTTACTTAGTGATTCTTGATTCATAAGTCTTATTGCGTTAAAGTTAGTCTCATTGTTCTTCTAGTTCTTTTGGACCTGTTTTTTCAATTCTTTCTTGGGTATGTTTTTTTTTGCCACCCCACACACACCTTTTTTTTTGGTTCGTATTAATGGTTTCATGTATTTGATTTTTTTTTGTTTGTGTTGAATGAGTATGTTTGCATGTTATGGTTAGTGTGTTTTTGGTATATGTATATATATATATATTTATTTTTTAGTTGCCACCTTTGTTCTGTTTTAGTATGTCTTTGAGTTTGTTATGATGGTGATTTTAGTTTTTCAGTAATTGATTGTGGTATCTGTTGAATGGAGCTGTTTTTCTGTCTATTTAAGGTGAAAAGATTGTATCTTTTATGTTTTTAATCTTTTATTAAGATCAATAGATTGGGAAAAGTGCCTACGCGGCTTGTTTGCCCCGTGAAGATAGAGGTAAGGTCTTCGTACATCCTAACCTCCCCAAACCCCATGTGTGGGATTACACTAGGTAAATTGTTTTTGTTGTTGACTCAGTGAGTGGTGGAGTTATGATTTTCACCGAGGGGGGTTAAAAATATGAAAAAGTGAACACATAAAGAAGCTGAAGGGTGTTCATTGTTCAACTTCTACTATGTATACATAAAAAATAATTTTAATAACCATATATAAATAGTGCAATTTTTCGTTGAAGGAGGCTCGTATGAACCCCTCGGACCTACCTGGCTCCGCCCTTGGTCAGGATTAACTTTTGGTGTGACATGTTTGGTTGTGGTATGCCTTGAGTTTGCTTTGATGGTTATTTTAATTTTTCAGTAATTGATTGTGGTATCTGTTGAATGGAGCTGTTTCTCTATCTATTTAGGGTAAAAAGATTGTATCTTTATGTTTTTTAATCTTGTATTGAGAGTAATAGATTGGGGGGAAATGTAGACTATACTTTGTGTGCCCCGCAAAGGGAGAGGTAAGGTCAGCGTACATACTAACTTCCACAGACCCTACTTTGGGATTATAATGGGTATGTTGTTGTTTGGTCGTGGTTAGTGGTTCACCTTAGTGGCGGAGCTAGGTTTTTCACGAAAGGGTTCAAAATATGAAAAGTAAACACTCGAAGAAGCCAAAGAAAGGGGTTCAATATCTTCAATATATACATAAAAGATAATTTTAACCATGTATAGATAGTGTAATTTTCTGTCGAAGGGGTCAGATACACCCTTGGCTTTACCTGATTCCCCTTCCACGTGGTCATGATTAATTTTTGGTGTGACATGTTTGTTTACATTTTACAATAGGCCCTTGCGGTCAAGCCATTCCCCCGACCCCGCACATAGTGGGAGCTTTAGTGCACAAGACTTCTCTTTATGTTTGTCTAGAGTTTAGTATTTACTTCTATTTGCTTATTTATATTTATAGCTTTAAAGGGAAATCTGGCTATTGGACTAAAAAGGGAATTTCTACTGAAAGGTTGACGATTTAAAAGGGAATTTCTACTGAAAGGTTGAAGATTTATGTAACGAATTGAAGAAACGTCATGGGTTCAGTTTGTTGCTGTTTCCATGTTTCGGATGATGGAGGGCATTCTGCCTCAAATGGTCAAAATCATATCTTATGCAAGTGTTTTAGTTGCTGCTTTCAGAACTTAATTAGCAAGGTGCCTTTCTAAACAGATTTTCTTTCCGCCATGAAATTTAGTATATTTGTTCTTACAATGTTTGGTGCATCGACTTAATGTTTCTCATTGTTTGTATCGAATCCCCCCTGCCACCTAGTCAGTTCCGCCTATCAATTTTCGATGAATATATGAATGGCTAGATTCTTGAAATCCCATCGAACTGCTGTAGTTACCACATTGTTTTTTATCGAATCCCCCCTGGCACATAACTAATTCCGGCTTATCAATTTTCGATGAATAAATGAATGGCTAGATTCTTGAAATCTCATCGAACTGATGTAGTTATCACATTGTTTGCATCAAAAACCCCCTGCCACCTAGCTGATTCCGCCATATCAGTTTTCGATGAGTAGATGAATGGCTAGATTCTTGAAATTGCATCGAACTGATATCTAGCTAATTCCACCTTATCAGTTATCTATGAAAAAATGAATTTGTAGATTCTTAAAATTGCGTTGAACTGATGTAGGTATCACATTTTTTGTATCAACCCCCCTCCGCCTTATCAGTTTTCAATGAATAAATGAATGGCTAGATTCTTGAATTCGCTTCAAATTGATGTAGTTATCACATTGTTTGTATCAAATGCCCCCCTGCCGCCTAGCTAATTCTGCTTTTTCAGTTTTCGATGAATAAATGATGGCTAGATTCTTAAAATCGCATCGAACTGATGACTTAATCAAGCAGTTAGACCACCAAACTCAACTAACGATAACAATAATGAATATTTAAGTAGCATAGCAGGTGAAGATGCTTCCAAGGAAAACATGATTCTTCAGAAACCAAAACTAAAAGATTTTGGATTATACTGATGTGAAGGATTTGCAGCATCTTCTTTCCTTGTTCAGTCCGCCACATAATGTTATGGATATTGGTGTAGCTTCTAAGCAACTAATACTCAAGATTAGTCGCCTTTTTCTACTTGTATTCTATTGTAATGTATATGTACGACGATGACTTGATGGAACTTTCTGTGTCTTGTTTTACAAGCTCATAAAACAGCAAATTCGTAGAATACGAGAAACTAGTTACCTGGTTAGAATGTGAGACGCTAATGTGACCACTCGTCAAACTTGAACAAGTCTAAACATGGAGAAGCTCTGTTGTATTCGAATTTAGATAAGTTGATGACGGCTCTATTGATCATTGTTGCTAACCTGAAACATTTTAATTATAATAGTAGTAACAGAAATCATGACTAGATTGCTTGCCGAGCATCTTCTTTTCAAATGATTCATTTTTCGCTTTGGCCTTTTGTCCTCATTAAGATGCTAGCTATTTACAAAATGCTGACGGTTCCTTATCATGATATTTACTTTTAAGTATTACTTGTCATCAGTGTGGAGCCATATTTGGTCCAGCACAACAAACTGCTGGGACTTCAGCTAATCAAGTCCCGTCATCTTCGACTTCTCTAGCTTCCATAAACAGTTCACATAACACAATCAGTTCTCAGGATAGAGGTTTACCAAGTATTGCTGCTCCAAGACAGCCACAAATTCAAGAAGATGTTGCATTTAGACGACAGGACAAAGGAACAAGTCATACACGGGTTGAGCCCGAACCAGATATAGATGCTGATGCTGAAATAACACAAAGGCTTCTAAAAGCGGACAAGCTGCCTAAATCACTCTTTGTCAATCAAGAACCGTCATCTTCGACTGCTGTAGTTTCCATCAACAGTTCATGTAATACAATCAAGCCTCAGGATGGAGGTTTACCAAATAGTGCTGCTCCAAGACAGCCACAGATGCAACAATACAAAGGAACAAGTCATCCACAAGTTGAGCCCGAACTAGATATAGATGCTGATGTTGAAATAACACAAAAGCTTCTAAAAGCAGACAAGCTGCTTCAATCAGACTCTGATAATCAAGGCATGACATCTTCGACTGCTGTATCTGCCATAGATACTTCATGTAATACAATCATATCTCAGGATACAGGTTTACCAAATAGCGCTGCTCCACGAGAGCCACAAATGCAACAAGATGTTGCGTTAAGACAACCGGACAAAACAACAAGTAATTCACAAGTTGTGCCGAAACCAGATGCTGATGCTGAAATAACAGAAAAGCTTTTAAGAGAAGACAAGCTGCTTAAATCAAACTGTGATGGAGGATCTAAAGAATGTTTTCCCGAGTCCCCTAGGAAGGAGTATTCATCAACGATGGTGACTGGAGCTCAATATGAAGTTTCCTCATCAGAAGATGAGGATGTATGTCCCACATGCCTTGAAGGTAGCTGACATTATTTTACAATTTTGTGATGTTAAAAGAGCTATTTGAGCTGCAGCAGAGTGACAAAAGAGGCTGCAATAAGGCTCCAAGCTGATATTTTAGCTACAAGGTTGGATGTTTTTCTTGATCTGCCTAATCAGTGAAATGACACTTTCTTTTGGCAGAGTATACACCAGAAAATCCCAAGATATCTACAAAATGTTCTCATCATTTTCACCTCAGCTGTATATATGAGTGGCAGATGAGAAGTGCAACATGTCCAGTTTGTGGAAAGGCAAGATTTTCTTATTCCTTTTACTTTTCCGATTTTAAGTTACTCTGGTGTATTGCAAGTCTGCTATCTCATTTGCTGCATAGTCGTGTTAAGTCTTCCTCAAAGGAGTCGTCTAAATATTGCTATGTTAATCAAATAACTAATGTTTTATTAGTGAATGCTAGATTTGCTTCTCCTCTCTCAGTACTAGCTTCTGTTATCTTGATAATTGGGCCTCTAATCATAGTAAATAAAATTTTCTTGACTTGATGTCTTTACTAGTTGGCAATATGTTTCCGTTCTACCAGGGACTTTAATTGCCATCTTATTATACTTCCTCTAACCCAATTTTTGTGGCGTACTTCCCCTTTTCTGTTTCAGAAACAATGTCATAGTTCCTTTAGAAACAATTCAATTTTAAATTCTCCATTTTACCTTAATGAGATGATTTAGAGCCATACAAATGTCGACGACTTGTCTTAGACTACAAAATTCTAAGTAATCCGTTTATTCTTCAACTTTGTGCCTAAGTTAACTATTGCCACATGAACTGGGACTGATGGAATACATGCTTTGTCAGTATTATAGCGTACATAGTTTTTAGATAAAGTCTTTGTAGTCAATGATCACCTGTTCGTTCAGATGGCTCAGTTGTATTTGAGCTGCTCCATGTACGTGTTAAAGTGGCTCGTGCATTGGTGATATATATATAAACTTTTATCTGCAATCTGATATCTCTACCCTGCACGCCTTGATCTCCTTTGATTATTTTGCGGGACACTTTGACACCATTAGAATTTGCGATGCAGCAGGCTCTAAGTAGACTCATTTCCCATATAGCAAAAGTTTTACCTTACCTCATTTACTGCTCAACACAAGTGTTAGCAGCAAACCCGTTGTTCTTAAGACACATTTTGACATCCACTTTCAGTAACTTCCGTCTGATAATGCATGCATACCTACGATTTGAAAGAGCATAACGGATCAGAGAATCATCGATCCCTGGGAAAGAAATGTGCCAAGATGGCGATTAATGCTAGTTCTTTTAGCTTTCATGTCTCTTAACAATTTGATTTCCTTGCGCAGTTGATGGAGTTCGAGCAGTCAAATTGATGGTCAGAGCTGAAGATAAGTTGCTTAACCGAAATGATAAAAACAGACGTAGATGTGAAGATTTCCTCCAACTTAGTATGGTGTACATAATTTTTGATCACACTGGTCGTCGACATCTACAAAGGATCAAATAGTACACAAATACAGTCTGAACTTTTTTCTTAGTACTTAAATACTTTTGCTGCACCAGGTTCTTTTGTGGGTGGTGTTAAGATGGAAAGCTAGTGAGACTAACTACTTGTGCTTTCTTTTTTGCTCTATGATTGGTAGCATAACGCTAGAGTTGATTTCTCATATGGTCATTCAACTAATAGTAGTTTGAAGAAGGGTGACTGACGGTATATGATAATAACTATTCGTTGAGTGAACGTTTGAGAAATAAACATCATAATGCTACTAGTCTTTTACACATTGCCTTGTTTTTACTCCTTTGGGTGCTTATAGTTGCCAATGTGGCTGGGCATAAAATATCAAAAATCGAATTGCCAAATTGAATCGAAAAATTTGGTTATTGGTGTTCCGTAACTCGGTATATGGTACGGTATTTGAGAGTAAAATTTCAACATTTCTGTATCACAATATATCTAATCGAACCAATAGACAATAGTATTCTCATCCCAAAGAATCCTTGGACCATGAAAATATATTCATAAAGTATACTACTTAAATAGGGTTTACCGTATCAAATCAAAGTTTAATTTGTCGATTATCGAATTATCAAACTGAAGTTTAAAAGTACGGTATGTGGTGTCTACTTTTAATTATCGATTACCAAATTATCGAATTCAAAATTTGGAAATATCGAGCAGAATAACGAACTATTATCTTTTGCTTTGACTGATAAATCCAACTATAATTACTGTATCTTTTATTCAAAGGCGAGAAATGAATTTGGATATGATGTATTGTTGTTTGCGTGGTCTTGATCATTTTTTCATTTTGTTTTTGGAAATTTACATAATTAATGATATCTATGGATCATCCCTAATGAGCTATTGGCTCATGTTTGAGCACGGTGAATCACTTCGTGTCGATCTACCGTCAATTCACTTTCTCATCGATGGATGAAGAGTCGCGAACATAATAATTTTTGGTTGACCAAATTACTCCGAAAATGATAGTTTTGAGAAAGGACGAGCAAGATTGAAGTGGCTATGCATACAAATAGTCAGAAGAATTTGTATCGACGGTAAAAAAAATGATGGACAATTTTACTACTCCAGACCAATATAAAAAAAAAAGAAGTAAAACAATGAAATGTTGATAAAAAGATTTTTGAGAAATTCATTCTTTAATCTAAACTCAAAGAATAAATATAGACAAACTACTTTAATTTGCTTAATTAGTCCTAAAAATATTTTATGGACATTTGGTTCAGTAATAAAAGCAATCATCATCGATTCCACACATTCGAGTTCAAATCTTGCCGCAGATAAAAACATGATTATATCGTGAGACTGACTGAATTCAAACCATAAATGAGGAAATAAAACGTTGTTCATTCCCTTTAATTCATCAAGTAGGTAAAGTAGGCATACGGACCACTTTACCCCTTCCATTTACAATGGTTAAGGAATTAACACACTTCAACATTAATACAAATACAATAATAAGGTTCTATACATGCATGCATGCTCAAATATAAAGATACTCAATACATTAATAGCTTCCAAAGCAAAGATTAATTAACATCTCATAGATATTTTCCTCCACATAAAGCTTAATAATGAGCTTGAACACCAGCAAGAGTGAAATTCATAGGTGTTTATTCATGTGGTAAAGTGGATATAATAAATCAAGATTTAGGTCAAGCTCATTCCTCCTTGCATCTGCTGCTTGCTGTTGGTAATTACCTCTAATCAAAATTAATTAGGAGTTAATTAAACCATCATAAAAACAAGTAATGCTTAACAAACTTTCTACCTAAAAGAAATTAAATGTGGTTAAAAGGTAGCGCGGTATACTAAGCTCCCGCAATGCCTGTCAGGAAAAGAGCCAATTCCATAAGGGTTTATTGGATGCAGCCTTACCCTGCATTTCTGTAAGAGGATGTTTCCACGACTCTAATGCGTGATCTCCTGATCACTGACAACAACTTTACCAGTTACACCAAGACTCCCCTTGAGAAATTAAATGTGGTCAAAGGGCAACACGGTATACTAAGCTCTCGCAATGGCCATCGTGGAAATTAAAGAGCCAAATCATTAGGGTTTATTGGATGCAGCCTTACCCTGCATTTCTGCAAGAGGGTGTTTCCACGACTCTAATCCGTGATCTCCTGATCACTGACAACAACTTCACCAATTACGTCAAGGCTTGCCTTGAGAAATTAAATGTGGTTAAGCTATTGAAAAACCATGAGTCCTCAGAAATTTCTCAGTTACTCAAAAAATTACTTTCAAAAAAGGGCAACCCGTTGAACCCCAATGTTGAAAAACTATACTAGTATAAAAATATAAAGTTAAAATAAAATTAAGTTTTGTTTTTGGTTTAAGATGGATGGGTTGGTCCATCTTGACATTTTTGCTTAATAAAATAACAAATTAAACCCTCCCCCCCCCAAAAAAAAAAGTTTTATGTGTATACAGTAGATTCTGAATCCTCTTGACTTCTTGGTGTGTTTATTTCCTTATATTTTGAATACTCTTAATAAAAATCCTGTCTTCGCCATTTTACTGATTTTGTTTATCTACTAATAGAGGAAGAAAATTACCCCATATTCAGGCATGGATGTGGTTGTAAGAGGAAAGATGTTGAAGCAGGTACTTGATTTTGCTGGTGCCATTCACCTTGCTGCACTACTATCTTATCCTTCTCTTTGATCTGTTTAGATGCAATTCAAAAGTGCAAATAACCTGTTAATTACTATTATCTATTAAATGATATTTAAATTTGTGAAGAATTTGAAGTGCTAAATATGCGTTAATGTTGAAAACTTTGAAACTTTAGAATAAATAGCATGAGACAAACTCATGCAGCCATGCAATGAGCTCATTCACCTCGCACGTTCCAGCAACAGGTACCAGGTAACTCAGGTAATTCTGTCCAACATGGCTAGGACATATGAGAAGAATTGCCTAGTGAATTTTATCTCTGCTGGAATTTGAACCTGAGACCTCAGGTTCTAAGCCCACTTCATTAACCACTAGGTCACACCCTTGGGTGCCACACAGTGAGCTCATAGCTAACTAACATATGGGAAGAATCGCCTAGTGAATTTTGTTTCTGCTGGAATTTGAACCTGAGACCTTAGGTTCTCAACCCACCTCATTGACCACTAGGTCACATCCTTGGGTGCCACACAGTGAGCTCAATAGCTAACTAACAGATGGGAAGAATCGCCTAGTGAATTTTGTCTCTGCTAGGATTTGAACATGAGATCTCGGTTCTCAACCCACTTCATTGACCATTAGGTTACATCCTTGAGTGCCACATGATGAGCTCATAGCGAACTATTCTTTCGCCTTTTACTTAAGAATACCGTGTGCTTATTGCGAAAAAAACAAAAACCATGAGACAAACTCACCTTCTTGGCAAGTATGTTATTCTCCTCTTGGATTGCCCTTTCCTGTAAAAACATAGAGAAAACATTGCACTCATCAAGGCATCAATCATGCAAGATTAATATGCCATACTTAAGAATAGCGAACATAATAATTTCCGGTTAATCATATTTTCAGAAAAAAAGAAGAAGATACTTTTAATAAAGGACAAGCACGCATAGGTGTTTGAGTAGACAAGGAATTAAAGAAATAATGAAAGATTTGTGAAATGTTATAAAACAAGACACAAAGATCTGTGTGGTATAAATTATTTCATGATGATAAAACGAAAAGTTGAAAGTTAAATTATTTTTAAATAAAGAAGTATGACATTTTTTTTTGAAATAAACTACAACTAAAGATATAACATACAAATTAGCATATATATATAGAAAGTACTTCCTTCGCCATCTTTACTTGTCCATTGTACAAAAATAGATATCCAATAACAATACTTTGTCCCATTTAAAAAATGTAATAGATAAATTATCATTTTGTCTTCATTTTACCTTTGTTATTATATGCTACTAGTATTTAGTACCCAATGCATTTACAAAGCATAGAATTCATTATATTCAAAGGATGATATATTAACATTAATAATCATATTATTTATCATTTTTTAAGATGTATGTCAAGTTAATAATGAATAAATAAAGATACACGGAAGGAGCAATAATAATAGTAGTAGAAAACTTGGGACTGAAAAAACTTCTAGTGATACCTTTTTCTGCAGTTCAGAAATTGATTCATGCATGAGTTGGTTCTGCCACACAAAAACAACTAAAATCAAAAATACAAAAAGTTGCATAATAGAAAGCATATGGCAATGCACTAAAAGGTGTAGTGATAGTTAATGTTGTTTGGATTATCTAAAAATATTATCACACTCATGTTATATTCTTGAAAAATATACTATTTCTGAATAATTCAACACATATCCAACAACATATTTAAAAAGTTCGAGCAGTATATAGCTATCACCAAGTGAGTGAACATTATGGTGATGGAATCAAGAGGAAGTAATATTACGAAATTAAAAAAAAATGCCAGGGATGTCATATTTGAGATTTGAATACCTAAAGCAATTGGAAACCCTTTTATCACTATACTAGAATATTTTTTTCTATCAAGGGAATTCAATAGGGAAAGTTTAATTACCAAAGAGGATTCAATTTTATTTATTTTCATAATATAATTCTTTTAATAAAGGAAATTCAGTTGAACTCCTCCCTTCAACGTATCGCCACCCTCTCGGAGACTATGGTCCTAGAGACAGAAAAATTTTCAGTCGATCATCTCTTTCTATAGGCCTAAACCTTCATTAGCAGATGTGAGTGTCAAATGCCAAATAAAATAACTAACGTGCACACAAACTGGTCCAGACATCATAATTATAATTTTTTTGAAAAACAAGCAGATGAAAGGGGTGACTCAAGACTAGTAAAACATTTGCTTTAGGTCCCCCAAAATTTCAAGGCCTCATAAAATTTTAATTGTTAATTTTATAATTTTCTTTTCTCTTTGACAATACTGAATATAGTAAAAGAAACTTTCATCATTCGATGAAATATTTAAAATTTTGAATTAAACTACTCAAATCTTTACAATAATAAACAATATGTTTAGAATAACATCCAAGATAATATGTTGAAAATGTATGGTTAATATCTTATTAACTTGAATCAATCTTTACTATTATAAGTAATAACATTACTATGTGAAATATAATACCACATTAATAGTTATAAAAAAACACAAAAAAACAACATTATTTTATTTATTTATTATTTATATATGTATTTTTAAGGTATCACATTAAAATTTAATTTTACACCACTAATTTTATTGAGACGTCACGTGCTTGACAGATGGTAAAGAAAGAAAATTAGTTTTCAAGTGATTATTAGTTTTACTAACCTACCTAAGTTAATAGACTCAATTTACTTTTGATCCAAAAATCATTAAAAATTATCTCTCATAAGTTGCTAATAAAAAGTAAAAGTGAAAAGAACAAGAAAGCTGGAACCTAACCTTTCTCGATCGAATAAGCTTAAGAGCAGAATCAAGCTGTTGTTCCAAGTTTTGCAAGTCCTTCAAGTTCATTGAATCAAGATCTTCTCCCATATAATGCCTAAAAAATAATTTTAAAAATAATGTGAAGGTCTGAATATATGGTAAGACGAAAAAAATCTTCTTGAAAAAAAAAAAGTGAGATAGTGTTTGATAAGAAGGAAAATAGTTTCTTGAAAAAGTAATCAAGTTTTTAAGTATAATCTAGTTTTGATAAATACGCAAAAAAAAATAAAAATTATTTCTGAAAAATTTAGCAAAAATACTGTGGAGACATCTGGGTGGAAAGTGAAGGTCGAGGGTGGGATTTAGGGTATTATTGGGTGAATGGGGAGGAGACATAAACTTCTTTAACTTATAAAACTTGTTTTCACTTTATTTTTTCTTTAAAAAATAAAAAATATTTTTCAAAACATGTTGACTAATCCATCAAATATGAAAAAAATTGAAAAAACATATTCTAGAAAATATTTTTTTCTGTACAAAATATAAATATATATATATATATATATATATATATATATATATGTTTGTAAAGTAGCAATCATAGATTTTACTTGTGGTTCCTTTGCAAGAGATCAATCCTAGCCTTGAGTTTAGTATATTCCAAGCTCCAGTTTTCCTGCACCTATATATTATATATACAAAAACCAACAAATCATCTTGAAGCTTAAAAAAAAAAGGTCATTAAATCTACAACATGCAACAATAATAATACATTTGGTGTAATTTCAAAAGTAGACCTTACCTCTACCTTATGAAGGTAGAGATGTTGTTTATGACAGACCCACAAAAGAAATTACAATAGTGAAGAAGACAGATCGAACATAAAGGAGAAAGGAACAGAAGCAACATAAGAAAATACGATAAATCGAAACAAAGAAAACATCATCATTAATACTACACACCTTTATTCATAATATACACCCTACACACCTTTATTCATAATATACACCATTAATATAAATAATTTTACACTATCAATCAATCATGTCGTATTTAATTGTTGTATCGTGTAATATATCTTATTTTCAAAATTTCAAATCTCATCAAATTTATTTAAAATCCTATTTTAAGGGTCATACCGGTGATTCAGAATTGGTTGCAAGCAAACGTCTCTCTGCATATGAGTATCTCTCATATCGTTCAAGAATCTGTTCCATACTGTTCCAATAAAAAATAATGCAATAATCAAGACTCCTAATAACAATTATGAGTAAATGATCATGTAGAAGAATGGATAATTAATGCAATAATCAAGGCTACCTCAATAATATATTATGAAGTTAACATACAATAAAATAAGAATTAGAATGTTATATGATTTTTTTTTTTTTAAAAAAAGCAAATTCATTAGGCGAGGTAAGCTAATATGCTCATTGTGTTCACAACATGCACAAACAGGTTAACATTTTATGGGACTCTTATTCCCTATCCCATCGATCAAACGCGGAATAAAATATTTTGTGAAGAAAATAATGATGTTATTATCTTCGAAATTTATTTAAGCTCTTGTTGGAATGTTCTCAATCTATATATAACTAATGTATGTATTAGTTATAGACATATAATAAGCCACGACATTAACAATATCAATAATATTTCTGTTCAAATCAAACAATCGATAAAAGATAATGTCAATATAACCAATTCCTAAGTTACTAAGTAATACATTCTACTCAATACTGTTCTTATACACCCTATCAAATAATGATCCCGAACTATTATCCCTTCTCACGTGTACCAAATGTGCCCTATGTACTTTCTAGTTTGTATGTTAGGGATTCCATATAAGTCAAAATTAACAATAACAATAACATACTCAGTGTATTTCCACATAGTGAAATCTGGGGAGGGTAAAGTGTACGTAATTCATACCACTATCTCCTAAGAAGTAAAAAAGTTGATTCCGATATACGTTCAACTCAGGACATAAAAGACATTAAGAAGTCAAAATTAAGGACTGAAATTAGTAGATGCTTCTTGGAAGTTGGAAAGTGTATTTGCAGAGTACAAGGATCAGTAATCTCTGAGTGACAGTTCTTCCATCTCTCTAATAAAGCATTTAGTTAGTAGTCTAATATACTTGTGCTGCAGTTTAGATTTACGTGGCATAGATTAATTGGGTACAAAATTTAAAGAAAAATTAAGAATGTTTATCAAAAAAAAAAATTAAGATTTACGTGGCATAAGATAACTGGTACACACTTTAAAGAATATACTCCTTCAGTTTAGATTTCACATACGTGGCATGGGTTTATAGAGCTCTAGCCGCGAAATCAGAAATTTCGTTAATGATATTTAAGATTTAATATGTAACCACAACAACAACAGACCTAGTATATTCCCACAAAGTGAGGTCTGGAGAGGATAAAATATATGCAGTCGATACCACTACCTCCGAGGAAGTCAAGATTTAATATGTAGCTATGAAAAATAATTTTTAACTTATATAATTTCTAGTTTTTGACGAAGGGTGTTTGACTGGACATCCTAAACTTAACTATATGCGGCAATGCCACTAATTGGGCACACATTTTAATTAAAGAAAAAAATGAAAGTTTTGAAAATATTTTTTGAAGAAAAGAAAAAGAAGAAAGACTAAAGAAAAATTGCCACATAAACTGTGAGAATAGTATTCATTATAGATGTTTGATGATCAACAACAACAATATATCCCGTGTATTCCTACAAAGTGGGATTTGAGGAGGGTAAAGTATACACAGTCCATATCACTATCTTAGCTGAAGTAGAGAACTTGTTTCTGATAGACCTCGGACTTTTATGAATGTTTGGTCATAGGTTATAAATATTTTTCACTTTATTTGAAATTTATGGAGTTGGATTATCAAAAATAGAATTGTTTGTTTCGTTCAGCTTCCTACAAAAAGTATTTAAAATAATGTTTATGCTTGAAGGTACTACTTAAATGTATACAAGTTCAAAAGTAAAAAGTACGTTGTAAAACAAGTCGTGAACTGTAAACTATTTTTCAAATTTGAAATACAACTTCAACTTGAATTTTGAAATTTTTATAGTTAAATAAGTACTAATTTTCAAATAAAATGAAAATAATTCTGAAAAAAAGTAAAGAATTTAGAGTATGTTGTTCTGATTTTTGTTGGAAGTTGGAGCTACCAAATGTCGTTGGAACTAATTAAGTATGGCTGTTAGAGAAGTAGCCATAGGTGCAGAATTTCTAGTTTGTCATTTCCTATGTAACCACAAAGAAAAAAAAAAGAAGCAAAAAACAAAAAAAGAAAAAATTACTCCCCAATTCTAAAAATAAGCGTCATTTTTAGCAAAAGAAAAAAAAAAGCTAAAATAAAAGTGAATTCAAGATAAAAATTAATATTTTTTCAATTATAACCATGTATTAAAATAGTGGTGGAGTCAGAATTTTCATCGAGAAGGTTCACAAGTAAATACAGAAATGAACAACTATGTATATTGAATGATGTACATGTTATTCAGAAATGAACAATCATATGATTACTGAGCCTTAGAGCTTAATAAAATTCTTAACAAATTGAAGTAAAAAGATAATCCATAAAATTCTGTTATTTTCCCTTAATAATAAAATGAAAAGAAAAATATTTTACCTACAATAGGATAATAGGAAATACAACTACAAACAATGAGGATGAAACTAAAATAAGCATTAAATAACTATATGAAAGAAAGTAAATTTTCAAAAGAAAGAAAAAGAGAAAAAAATCAGAAACAAGAAAGTCAACACCTTTCCTTCCATAAGATCAAAAAAATTAGAGAAAAATTTAATAATTGTGTATTAAACAGTACAATAGGAAAATTATAGGATGAACAACAATTACACACAATCAAGATGGATCTTGAAAGTTTGTTATTTTGTTATCATTTCCCCCCTACTTTAACTCGCAATGTCGGTTATATTTTTTTTGAGTTGAAGGACTATAAAAAATAACTTCTCTACCGTACAAGGATTAATATAAGATCTACCGTCTCATACTTTCCTTGTGAAACTACATTATGCTATTGTAAAAGATGTAATCTTGAAAGTTAAAGTCAAACAAGCTAAATTAAAGAACTATATAAAAGAAATTCCAAAAAAAAGCCACAAAAAAAAAAGAATAGAACAATCATGCAACAAAAGAAAAGAAGATCAATTTCTTCCATAATTAATTTCTTGACTGTTACAAATATAAATTTAATTATTATCAACCTTCTCATAATCACTAAAATATTGTTAATTCCTACAAAAGAAAAAAAAAACAATTTCAAAAAATGAAGATGGAATCTTAAAAGTTTAAGTCAAACAAGCTAAATTATTATTATTTTTTTTTTGGAAAATAAAAATCATGCAACAAGAAGGTTAAGCTAATTTTCAAAGAAAAGAAGATCAATTTTCTTTCCATGAATAATTATTATTTTTGTTATATATCATCCTTCTCATAAGATAGAATGTTCATTCATTTCATAAACAATTCTAAAATTTTGTTCCTATACAAAAGGAGAAAAAAACAAACTACACTAGCTAGTAAGAAATCAAAAGAATTACTATATAAATCAAGATACTTAATTTTCAAAGAAAAGAATATTCAATTATAATTATAATTAATTTGTTAAAAAATAATTAAAATACTTACCAAGAATCAGAAGAATACTCAAAGATCTTTCCCTTTTGAGAGAAAACAATTAAAGCAACTTCAGCATCACAAAGAACTGAAATTTCATGAGCTTTTTTCACTAATCCACCTCTTCTCTTTGAGAAAGTTACTTGTCTATTTATTTTATTTTCTATTTTTCTTAATTCAACTTTCCCTCTTCCCATCTTCACACTTCACACAAAAAAAAAAAAAAAAAAAAAAAACTTCACTTCTTTTTTTCCAAAGGAAGAAATATGATCTAAATATGGAAACCCTGAAATTATATTTCACTCTGAACAAACCCTAGTTACTATTTCAAAACAATGTAAAAGAAATAAATTAAAAGATCCCTTCTTATTTTTAAAAGGTAAAAAGTACTCCCCACTTGTTCTTTTCTGTTTTGTTGTTTTGTTTTTTCTTTTCCACTTCAAATTTTCTAATTTACGCGATACTGTTTGACTAGATATGAGGTTTAAAAAACAGGGAATATTTATGAAATTTCTGTCTAAAACAAGTCTATTAGCTTGTTTGGCTAATTAACTTATCAAAATTTGCTTATTTTGAAAAAATATCTTTTGTTTAAAGTGCTATTTGAAAAAGTACTTTCGAGAAATATCAAAGAGTAGTCACACATCAGATGAAAAATGAAATGAGTGGTCTTAATATGACTCGTACAATCCTTTTTCATAAGTTAATTTTTGGAGTTAAGTTAAACTCAAAGTTCATTTCCTCGACATAGTATCAAAGCAGACAAAGATCTTGAGATCGAATTTCACCCATTATTAAAAAGAATTTTCAGGTATTCAATTTATGAAAAAGAATTAGATTTGCATGTGAGGGTGCATGATTGTTTGTTGAAAATACAATTAAATAATAAAAATATGTTATCTCTAATAGCTTAAACTTTTAGATGAAATGATCACATATTCCAACATCTGGTGAATCACTAATTAATTTGAAAAGCAATTTTCCCAATATTGTAGCAACAATTTTTGAAAGACTAAGATATTAAAATGCTTTTCAATTTTTCTTTTCTAAATTTAGCTATTGAAAAATAACTTGTGCTTCTACTAAAAAAGCACGTATGTTTTCTTAAAAATTTGGCCAACCAAATCAATTCTCCAAAATAATCATTGTTTTCTTTATCAAGTTGACCAACTAACCAAAA
This sequence comes from Capsicum annuum, assembly GCF_002878395.1. NCBI lineage: Eukaryota > Viridiplantae > Streptophyta > Magnoliopsida > Solanales > Solanaceae > Capsicum > Capsicum annuum. Next base: position 12,431,777 of record NC_061121.1, read on the forward strand.
TCATTACACTAACAGTAAAAAAAAGAAAATTACTCTTACTATTTCGAAAAGAATAATTTATTTTTTTTAGTTCATTTTAAAAAAATATTATTTTTTTTTACGATACTTTAATTTCAATTTTCTTCTTGGAATACTTAAGACCCCAAGGTTAAAAGAAATTTTGGTACTTTTAATATAACTTTAATTAAAACACACAAGATTTAAAGTTTTTATTTATTTTCTTAAATTATGTGTGAAGTGAAAATTGGTTATTCTTTACGAAACGAAGGGAGTAATATTTTGAGACAGAATTAAAGAAAAGACATGTCAATAAATTAGGAAAAATGAAAAGTGAGAAGTTTCTTACATAGTGTTGGATTGAATCTAAGAATAGGTAAGGAAATTAAAGGGTGTAAATAAATTGAGAAGAGAGAAAGTACTATGAAAGTGGTATTTTATAAAAAAAAAAACCAGATGGTTTTTAAGAATGTGTTGTCGAGCTATGATTGGCTGAAAGGAGAACTTAGTATGGTATTCATTTTTGTATGGTGGATATATCATGTCTCTCTCAGATTTTTAAGATAATGTTTCGTACTAATAAAACTGTTCTGTGAACTTGTGCAATTCTGTCTTTTCTAAACACTGTTGATGGCTTCACCTTTTAATATAAAAGATACTACTTTATATTAATTGTCATCGAAAATGAATGAGTTAATTCCTCAAAATATCATTTAACTTGTGTAAATATTTCACTAAAGTAATTTTTATTTTTTTTAGGATAATATTGTTACTGAACTATGTTATTCTTTTTATTATAAGGTAAAACTAAGAAATTATTAAGGATATGTTTGGAGAACCATAAAGAAAGTGAAATTAGATGTAATTACATAGTTCAATTATCAATCAGGAATAGAGAATTAGGTGCAATTACGTAATGTAATTACAAAGTTACATTTTATTTCCTTTTTTAATTTTATCTTTTTCTTCTAATTTTATTTTTTATTTCTATTATTTTTATTTCTTTTTTTATTTTGCATTATTTATCTTTCATCTCTTTTCTTCTCATTTTTTAACCTTTACTTCTTATGATTCAATACAATTACTCGTATTTTTTTCTTCATTTAGCGCATTGTTGCATTTTTATTCTAGTGTTCGAATTAAAATAGTATTTCATTATTGAATGAGATGACTTATGTGCTTTTCCTTTCTTTTGAGTTATTTACTCGTTAGAATTTTATATAAGAGTATTGCATTTTTTTTTTTTTTGATTTTTCAATTTGTGTTTTGTTTTATGTTTCAATTTATTTGTTTTAGTGCTATAAACTTGTTATTTTATATTGCATGTCACTTCAAATTGTCGAGTTAATTTTCCAAATTACCATTGAACTTGTGCAAACATCCTGCTAAAGTAACTTTTGTTAATTTCTTTTAGGAAAATATTGTCATTAAACTATGTACATCTTTTCAAAATAAGGTGAAACTAAAAAATAGTTAAGGACATATTTGGAAAGCCATAGAAAAATTGAAATTATATGTTATTAGACAATTTGCAGTGACATGCAATATGAAATAACATGTCTATAATACTGAAGAGTTAATACATAAAAATGACCCTAAACTTGACACCAAATTATAACTTTGACCTTAAACTTTGATAGTGCACAAATAGGACCTTTAACTATTCAAAACCTGAACAAATATGACCTCCGATTTTGCAACCCCATGCGTGAGTTTCACTCGCGCCTACGTGGAAAGGTAATCCAATCACACGGTGCCACATCGTTAAAAGGGCTGACTTGGAGGGAGGTCATATTTGTGCAGTTTTGAATAGTTAAAGGTCATATTTGTACACTGTCAAAGTTTTGCTTTTTGTTTTAAAAAGGGGACATTTTTTTTTTTATTATTATTATTATTTTTACTTTTATTTCTATAGCTGCAACATCTAACTTTTTTTTTAATTAAAAAATTGAAGCCGCACAGTAGGCTGAAGGAAGCGCCCAAGAAGAGCAAATAACACCACTGGGCTATCTAAGTGTCTTGTTTCATATGGTTCAATATTAATATACGTACATAAATATAGATTTTCTACCTTATATATATAAAGTAATTTTTTTACCGAGGGGTTCGGTGAACCCCTTGGCAACCACGTAGGTCCGCCCCTGCATTAAATTAATAATGTTTTAATAACGTTAATCTAATAACATTGTAATAACGTTAATTTAATATACTACTACTACTATCCTTAATAACGTTAATTTAATAATGTTTTACTAAAACTATAATTTTTTTATTATTAGTATAGTTTCATCTTTAATTTAATATTTAAATAAATTATATTTAGATATATTATATAACTTAAATTCGCCCTCTGCTTTATAATATATATACATACCCGCACGATTTTTTCGTATGAGGCTGACCCACCTAATTAATAAATCTTCAATATTGCTCTTTTTCCGCAATGACAAAAGAAATTAGATGCCATTTTCATCTTTGAGCCAAAAATAATAAAAAAATAATAGTGAAAAGTCATTTAAAGGTCATATTTGTGCAGTTTTGAATAGTGAAAAGTCATTTAAAGGTCATATTTGTGCACTGTCAAAGTTTAAGGTCAGCTGGACGCGCCCAGTTTTGCTTGTTGAACACGCGTTTTGCCACATAGGATTGGAGGTCATATTTGTGTAGTTTTGGATAGTTAAAGGTCATATTTGTGCACTATAAAAGTTTAAGGTCAAAGTTATAATTTTGTGTCAAGTTTAGGGTCATTTTTATGTATTAACTCAATACTAAAACAAATAAACCTAAACATAAATTCAAAATCCAAGAGAAAAACATAATGTACTCTTGTATAAAATTTCGACGAGTAAATATAATTCAGAAGAACGAAAAACACATAAGTCTATAATCTCATTCAATAATAAAATACTACTTTAATTCAAACACTAGACTAAAAATGCAATAATGCGCTAAATGAAGAAAAAAATACGAGTAATTGTATGAAATCATAAGAAGTAAAGGTTGGAAAATGAGAAGAAAAGAGATGAAAGATAAATAATGTAAAATGAAAAAAAGTAAAAATAAAAAAAATTAGGAATAGAGATAAATAAAAAAGAAATTTAAAAGAAAAAGATATTAAATTTTATTTTAAAAAAAATAAAATATAGTTTTGTAATTACATCACGTAATTGCACCTAAATCTCTATTCCTAATTGAGAATTGGACTATATAATTACATCTAATTTCACTTTTCTTGTGGTTGTCCAAACATATCCTTAACAATTTCTTAATTTTACCTTATAATGGAAAGAAGAGCATAGTTCAGTGACAATATTATCCTAAAAGAAACAAAAGTTACTTTAGTGGGATGTTTACACAAGTTCAATGACATTTTGAGGAATTAACTCGAAAATTAAATATTATTTAGTGTTTTATTTGAAGTTGAAGTTGAAGTTGTGTCGGTCTAGTGTCGTTGGTTGGGCACTTAATACCTAGTTTATTCTGTATTCGCTTATATTTTCGGTGTAAGTTGATTATAATCTACTTAAGAAAAATGCTACTTTAAGGATGACTTTTATTGATTCAATTGTTATCTTAAATGTCTTTAAGTTTAGTTAGTTATAGATTTATCAAGGTATTGGTGAAACTAATTTGCTAAGAAAACATGTATAACGTGACAAATTGACTAACTTATTGGGGTGGGGGTGGAGATAGGTGATCATAAAAGTAGTGATCTTGAGCTGCTTATACGGCTTGGACAATTTTTATTTCTAAGTTAGCTTTTGAATTTAACATGAAATCAAGTCGGTCCAATTTAATGTGGACCCCATGCATGGGTCTCAAACAACTGAGGGACTGGAAATATCTCCGATCAATGAATGTGCACATATCAAACCAGATTGTGGTGCTCGAATAAAGAACGTCAATGAAGGGGGTGGGGGAAATTAGCTTTTGGAATGTGAGTTAGGTTCATGACCTAATTTTCCATTCGGAAACATATTGTTTGAAATATCATTGGTGAAATATAATATTTTAACATAGATCATGTTGGTTCGAATTTTTCAAATACCAAACAAAATCTATTATGATATGTCTTAAATTTATAAACCAAGTCAAATTAATAAAAATCGAGTTTTTCAACCTCGAATTTTCTCCTATTTTCTCATGGTTGAACCCAAAGGGAAAAGAAGTAAGTAGTAATTCAAAAATGTTCCAGTGTCGGCGGGTTTCGACACGCCTAATTCAGCAACATGCTACTTTCTTCATGGTTTTACTATATCATTCTTAATTAATTATTATAAATTATTTATATATTAAAAATTTAATAATATTTAATTAAAAATAAAATAGACATTTAAGACATATTTTTTTCAGCTGCTTCAACTGTATTTTTACTATATCACCCATAATGAATTATTATAAGTCATTTATGTATTGAAAAATTGATAATATCCAATCTATTATTTTACTATATCATCCCTAATTAACTATGATAAGTCATTTATGTATTCAAAAATTAATAATATTTAATTAAAAAATAAAATAAATATTTGGGACATGTCTATTTCAGCTGCTTCAAACATAATTTTACTATTGCACCCTTAATTAATTATTATAAGTTATTTGTGTATTAAAAAATTAATAATATTTAATTAAAAAATAAAACAGACATTTATAATATGTCTGTTTCAGCTGTTTCAATCATAGTTTTTTACTAAATAGCACCCCAAATTAATTATTATAAGTCATTTAAGTATTAAAAAATTAATAATATTTAATAAAAAAGATAAAATAGATATAAAATGATAAATTAACTTTTGATGTTTTAAATTAACTTGACGTCTTATATGAGGTCCACTTAAATTTTTTTCACAAGTATTTTAATAGTAATTTTGCTATGTCACTTCTAAATTGTTGTAAGTTATTTAAGACATTTATGCTTCTCTACTTCAATCGTGATTTTACTATATCACCTCTTTTTAATTATTATTGTGATCTAAGCATTGCGCCACTTAAATTGGTATAAAAAAATGTTATACATCACCACAGTAAAAAAATAAATTATTTAAAGAATATAATTGACTATCGACGATACAAAATTTTGTACAAGGATATTAACATATATTATTCAAAAATTTCATAAAAAGTATCATAAATTACAATAGTTAACAAGTTAAAATATCTAAAAATAATTTAATCTGTTATATATTTTAAAAAATACATAAAAAATACTATAAATCACAATAATTAACAACTTAAAATTTAAAATATATAAAATATTTAGTTGACTTTCGAAATTATATTAGTGTCACTTAAATTGGAATAGAATAAAAGTATTATAAATCACAATAATTAAAAATTTAAATTATTTTAAAAATATAATTAACTATCAATGCCATAAAAGTTAGGACAAGAAAAGTAACGTATATTATTTGAAAATTACATAAAAATTATGAAAAAGGTTCAAAAATACCCCTGAACTATCTGAAATAGCTCAAAAATGCCCCTCGTTAGATTTTTGGCTAAAAAATACCCCCCGTTTAATATTTGGCTCAAAAATACCCCTCCCTCTAATAGAATTCAAAAAAGGATAAAAAATACCCCTGAACGATCTGAAATGACTCAAAAATACCCCTCTGTTAAATATTTGGCTAAAAAATACCCTTCCCTTTAACGAAATTTCTTAAAAAAAATCACGTGACTATGCTACATTACCATCCACATGTATAATGTTCATATTTTTTAATTATATGACATTCCTTTCTTCTTTATTTTTATTTTTATTTTTATTTTTTTGCAAAGCAATGAAACGGAAAAACCAAAAAATCAATCTTTTGCTAATTACTTCATTAGTGTTTTAAAAGTTCTAGATTTCACCTTTTCATTAGTGTTTTAAAAGTTCTAAATTTCATCTTTTTATTATCGTTTGGGATGAAGGACAACTTGATCTTGATCTGATGTTGACTCGGAGGAGGAACTAGAATTTTAACTTTTAAGCTAGCAAATGTTAATGTACTAATAATTGAGTTGAATTTACTACATGCAAATTCTTATCAAAATAAATGAATTCCTTTTGACACTTGTTTAATCATTCGAAATGAATTTATTTTTCTGAATTCAGTTTTGATGAATAATCTTATTATTTTTAGAACAAGTTCGAAAAGAAGTAAAATGATACTTAATATTGATAAATTATTATTTAATTATGTCATTCATTAACTTTTTGAAGATGTGTGCCACATTCAAAGATTCATTAATTTTAGAGTTTAAGGTATTTATTAAATCATTTTAACATAAGTATTTTGAGTAAAAGCTAGCAAAGCCAAACATCTTTTGAGTAATTAATTTGAAGTTTAGTTTGAAATTTGTTACTTTTACGAGTAAATCATAATTTTAACTTTTATACTGACCTAATAATTAATGGGTTTATCAGTTTAATAAGACTCTTTTGTTGGGTTTCATACTTTTAAACCTATTAACAGTAAAAAACTTATTTTTTAGATGATCAAAGGAATTTGATAAGAACGATGTTACATTTAATAAATTTTTTTAAAAAAATAAAGAAGAAAGAAATGTCATATAATTAAAAAATACTAACATTTTACATGTGGATGGTAATGTGGCATAGTCACGTAATTTTTTTTATCTAGGTGGCATGCTTGGTGAAATTTCGTTAAGGGAAAGGGTATTTTTGAGCTATTTCAGATAGTTCAGGGGTGTTTTTGATCATTTTTCGAATTCCGTTAGAGGAAGGGGTATTTTTGAGCCAAATATTTAATGGAGGGGTATTTTTGAGCTATTTCAGATAGTTCAAGGGTATTTTTGAGCCTTTTTCGTAAAAAATATTATAAATTACAATAGTTAACAACTGAATTATATAAATACATATTAAAATATGATTGATTATCTAAATTCTATTTGCGTCATATAAATTGAGACAAAAAATAACATATATTAAACCCGTGCTATATTCCGGATGAATCTTAGAATGTATACGCAATACTTTTTTTATAAAGTTTTGTTTAAACATATCAAGATTGAAAAGGCAAGTTCTAATACAACATATCAAACAATGTATAAGAAATAGCGTTTGCATAAATAATACCAGTATTACTAATACAAGCATTATTAATGCACACATTACTAATACATTCTATTCAAAATTATTTCTATACACTCTAACAAACGACTACTACGTTCAATGGAAGGTACATATACAAAAGCAAAGTTTGATAAAACATTTATAGAAGTATGTTTTATCGTGTTCTTAAAGTCAAATAACTTAAATTAATACGCCAGATGGTAACTTATAGTTTTCTTTTTTTATTTAATTTTTAAACACTTAAAATTTAAATTTAAAATATTAATTTAATTTAACTTCAAAGAACAATTTGACAAATAAAAGAGAAGGAGAAATGAAAGCAAAAGATATTTATGCCGGCTTAGTAGGGGAATATAATGCAATTTTGGGTTATTAATAGCAGCCTACATGTGATGTAACATGCAATGACTAGATAACTTTTTTTTTTCAACAATTATTCTCTATTTTATATAACAGGTGTCAAGCCTTATGTATCAATTTTTATCACATATTTTATACTTAATGTAGTAAATCTTGGTCATATAATTAAAGATCTAAACTTCAAAATACATCGAATTTTGATGTTTATAGCAGTAAAAAGTTATACATAATTATCTTATGAAATAATTTGGCTGCTTGAAAAATACTATCAAGTAGTTAATATGTTTTTTATATTCATGTTTTATACTTCATAATTCTTTCAAATGGGAAAAGGACATGGGTTGACCATTTAAAAAAAAAATGGCCCACATTTGAAGAGGTGGACATGCTGTAGTCAGTCGGCTAAATTAATTTCCTTTTTTAGCCATTTGGCCAAATTGGGCACATGCAGTCTCTATACTCAATTGATACACTTTTATACCACATTGATAAACTTTTATACTATATTGATACACTTTTTAAAAAAAGAGAAAGGAAATTCTATGCAACTACATGTAGTCCCTATACCCAGTTGATACTCTTTTATACCACATTAATATACTTTTATACCACATTGAAACACTTGCAGTGTCCATATATTCAATTGATACTCCCTTATACTAGATTGATACATTTTTATAATGCATGTAAAAACTATATAGAGTTGTATAAAATATATATCTAAATAATAATTGTAATTAAAACTTGTATAGAATGTGTATAAAAATGCTATAATTATTATATAGAATATGTATATATGTTGAAACTGTATCATTATTATATATAAATATATATCTTTAATAATTGTATTATATTAAAAGTAGATGGTATTGTATTTTATTGTATAAATAAGTAAAACAAAACAAAACAAATGGTATGTTATTTTAATAATGTTGGTGAATGCAAAATAATCTGAAAAAAAAGAAAGTAATTACTCAATTGTTTAAAAAGAATAAAATCTTTAAAAAAGAAAAGGAGTCATACCAAACTTATTACAATTCTTTTTGAGTGCTGGTTGATAGATCCATGCACGAGTGAAGTACGTGTAGCCGTTTAAATATATAGTAATGATAGTGGAGATCTTGTGGAAAGCAGTCACCATGATCGAGTGCTATTTTCCGGATTTTTAAATTTAGGTGTTAGTTTTATAAAATTATTTTAGTTTTAGGTGTTATTTTTTTCCTTTCCCCAATTCAAATTAACATCAATTTAACTTATCATACATAATCAAAATATTTTAATGTTGGACCCGTGCTGACACGGGCCATACTCCTCTAGTATTACATATATATATATATATAGTGTTATTGCCAGACACTTCTTGACAATAACTACATCACAATGTATAAACCTTTTACATGTCATAAATTCTATCTGCATAATTCCAAGTGTTTGCTAGCTAGTTAAACATGCAAATAGTACTAATATTTTTCAACAATGAATCTCTATTTTTATGTCAGGGAAAGATTTCATCATTGTGGCAATTTTTAGTTTTTCCTAACTCATGTAATTTTCTTGTCTTTTGGACTCCAAATTCAAAGCATCCATCCAGGTACAACTCCAAGAGCATCTTGTGTTGATGGTGCTGCATATTCCGGTGGCACATTATCGTATCCATACCTGAATCAACAACATAATTACTATGTCTCAATCTCAAACAAGTTGAATGATAAAGTCATAAGTGAATTCAAACTATATGCATGTCTATAATAAGATTTTAAGAAAAAAATGTAACATGTACTGCACGCTTGACTAATAAGATAGGAAGGGCCGACAAGAGGAGATTGCTTGAATGGTAAGCACCCTTACTTCTAACCCAAAAGTTGTGAGTTCGAGTCACCGAGAGAGCATAAGGGCTGAGAGCTCCCAGGGAGGAAAAAAAAAAGATAAGAAGCCCCCCGGCCCCACCCACCCCCACCCCCACCCCCACCCCAAATAATAAGAGGGATCCGTTTCAATAGTCAGATTTTTGACATTATCTTGCAGGTATTGACGTTGAGTTGACTATCGAGAAAGACTCAACATTCAGGGTGGTCAAGTTTAGTATGGCCCTCCTAGTCAAGAGGTCAACAGGTCAAGTTTCACTTCAATTACTTGAAATGCTTTTCAAAAAATGGTAATAGTATCTTTTTTTTCGAAATATTGGATATAGATATCTTCAATCATTCATTATATTCACCCCGTCGATTAGTTAACAATCGACATATTTTAGTTAATTATCGAATTTATGTGTATATTAAAAGCTAGAAGTTTTCAAGATCACCTCATATCAGGCACTGTATGATTATTGCAATCCACTTGTTGAAAAAATCCCTCAGGCTGCTGCTGTCTATATTGTACACTTTGCTCCCCAGGCCCAGAGTGCCATGATGTTTGAAAGGCAACACCAAGTTCTTCCAACTGCAATTAATAATATAATAAAACTATCATGTCAAAAGAATAACAACTATCATGTTATAGAATTAATTTCACGAATATGATCAAACTTTACCCCATTATAATAATTCATACTTAAATTCAATTATTGTAATATAACAAAAAATAATCGTCACCTTACTTATAACATACATGATTTCAAGTGGAGATTGAATAGTTTGTGAATCTGAAAGGATTAATATGGTCTCCACATATGCACTAGTCTTATGTACTACATTGTTTTTGTTTCTTCACGTTCGGTGGTGTCTGATATTCATATCGAGGTCGGGCTAAATTTGATGGATCATTTGTATTTTTGCTCCTATTTTATGCTGGTTTTTAACTTTTGTCTCTCTAGGCAAATGACGACTTTCTAAAAGGGTATAAATTTATGTGCTACATTGTTTTTGTTTCTTCACGTTCGGTGTCTGATGTTCATATCGAGGTTGGGCTAAATTTGGTGGATCATTTGTTTTTTTGCTCCTATTTTATGCTGGTCTTTAACTTTTGCCTCTCAAGGCAAATGACTACTTTTTAAAAGGGTATAAATTTATGTGCTACATTATTTTTGTTTCTTCACGTTCGGTGTCTGATGTTCATATCGAGGTCGGGCTAAATTTGGTGGATCATTTATATTTTTGCTCCTATTTTATGCTAGTCTTTAACTTTTGCCTCTCAAGGCAAATGACGGCTTTTTGAAAGTGTATAAATTTATACTTTCGTATCACAATATCCCACAAATTATGCTCTACGCCCTTAAGGAACTTATGCCCCGCTAAAGCATGAGTTTGATTGCTAAGGGCAAAATTAAAGACCAGTTCATATAAAGCGCAAACCATGCAATTAAATGGATATTAGCACTTTGCTGGGCTCATTTATAGTGATCGCGGCACTTCCAACAGGATTTTTTGTCATTTTCATTGGCTTAAATTCGAGACATTTAATTAAGAATAAAGAGATCTCAACCATCATCACCCATGTTGGTTATGTGCCACTATTAGATTATCCTGTAAATTGATTAAAACTATAATCAAGGTGATATTGATACCTTTGTCTTCAAAGATTTGTTCATTTCAGTAAGAGATTGTTCCTGTACAAGAAACAAATAGCATATATTATATTCTCTATACAAATAGCACTAAATGTATAATCTCAATTTCTTATGGATTATATACATTACATTTACCTTTTGATGAAGTTCAGCAAGTTGATCAAACATGTGTTGTGTCTGAAAAAAAAAATTTAACTAGTTAATAATTAATGCATTATTGGATCAATTAAATAACTATATATTCCTCAATTTCAATTTAAGTAATTAATAAGATGTTGGTATTGGATATATGAACTTACTATGTAGGAATAACAAATAATCTAATTAACTTGAACATAAACATACAGCTAGGTGGATACAATGTTGCGACCACAAATTCATCTGAATTCAAAACTTTTAAAACGAAATGCAAATTTGTGTGTAAAATTAACTAAAATTATATCAAATTCTAGGTTTGGATCAATATTTTTAAAAATAGAAAAGTTTAATATTAACAACCTTAAAATATAAACTCATAAAGTTTAAATATTGAATGCGCTTCCGACAAACATTATTCATAAAATACATCTTATAAGCTACAAAAGAACACACCTTAGTTGACCTTATTTGCCTCAATGATGAATCCAATTGACGTTCAAGTTGTTCCAAGTCTTTTGTGTTCAATTCTCCCAAATCCTCTCCAAGCATATGCCTAAGCAAAATAAACAAGTTATTTTGACCATATATAACCCTAAAAAAGAAAAATAATTATATATAGAAAATGAATGATCGAGTTGTTGGCGTGTAATCAGGAGGTCACACATTCAAGTGGCACACGATAAATTCAAGGGAAAAAAGGTGCGAAATATACTTAAACTTTGGCGAAATTTGCTATAAGACGCCTCAACTTTGTGGGGGTCCTATGACCCCCCTAGATTATTTTTTACCTTATTTCTATGACATATATTTGCGTAGCTGAACCACTTCAGATCACTACGCGCTCAGTGTGCGTGTATTTACACAACGGTCCAGCTAACAAATATATGCCACAGTAATACGGTAAAAATAATAATCTAGGAGGGTTATAGGGCCCCCGCAAAGTTGAGACGTGTTACAACAAATTTCGCAGAAGTTTAGGCATATTTCGTACCTTTCTTCCTAAATTCAATATGGTCCGGCCATTTTCTAGACCCCGCACAGAGATCTTAATGCATTCGGTATTAAAAATTACATTTAATCTCGTTCTATTATTTACTCGCTCCGTTTCGTTTTAGTTGACCCTCTTTCTAAAAATATTTGTTTCAATTTAGTTGTCCCTTTGATGAAATCAAGAGCATTTTATTATGTTCTTCCAATACTACCCTTGACATTAAATGACTAAACAAAGTATATTTACTTAAATTTATATTTTCAAAGCATTATTAATAAGGTTAATTTGGTAAAATAAATCCCTTAATTAATATTTTCTTAATGAGTTTCAAGTCAATAGTATCAACTAATATAAAACGGAGGGAGTAGTATTTCTCTCACCTTTGAGATTGTTGTAACACTTCCACTCTTGTTTTAAGCTTCAAATACTCTTGGTAGTTGTTCTGTTTTTTCCACATAGCACAACAAGCAAATCAATATAATTACCACAAAATTAGACAACGTACAACATTAACTTCCATTTAAGAGTTAATGACAAAAGATACACTTAAACTATCACTTTTTCGCAAGTTCCGTACCTCAACTATTCATTGTTCTATTTACCTGCGTAAACTATTATCTTTTTGCGAGTTTCATACCTCAACTATAACTCCCTTTATATTAAAACACACCTTAATGCTGAGTAGGTCCACGGTCGATTAGAAACAAATCTTTGGCCAACTTAGCATCGAGGTTTGTTATAAATTATAATACAAATGTTGAATAGTTAAGGTATGAAAGTCACGAAAATAGTGATAATTTAGATGTGTATTTGACCATTAACTCTTAATTTCACTAACTATTTTAGGTCAAAAAATTAACTATTTCTAATTTTCTCAGCAAACTTTTGACTAATTAACTATGATATATGATGATTGAGGAAGAACAAATTAAACCTGTGAATCTGCTGATGGTTGGGTTCCTTCAAGTGCACCATAATTATGTTTGTGGTATCTCTCCAATGTCTTGGACATACTAGAAATACAAGTCACAAATATTTAAAGGCACAACACATAAACAGAAATGCAAGCAATGACGTAATCACATGTATTGTAAGGTGTCCAGTTGAACATCCTACAAAAAATTTTACTATATATATGTGTATAGAAAATTATATGAAGTATATATATAGCTTAAAAATTATTTTCGTACGTACATATACATTAAATTTTGAACACTTTTAATGAAATTTCTAGTTTTGATACTACTGACAAGTAGTACTTGAACTTTGAGATTGCATATCTAGATATTTCAACTCGGTCTCAACTGGAACTAAACGCTCCAATTTATCTGTGCTGTGTCTCATGAACACCTGAAGCTCATGTTGTATATAAACTTTAGAGGTGTTTAGATGATCGACTGACACACTAAAAACGAGTTAAAGCGTCTAGATATGCAATTTTAAAACGTACGTAAGTGTACACATGCAACAGAATGAATAAACTATACTCTGTAAAAAAACAGAACTTAAAAGCTTTTAGGATTATTGTCTATATAATCTCATACTCACTCCGTCCAAATTTATGTGATTCAAAAATAAACTTGATTTTTTGACAAAATTAGTTGGAAATTGACTTGTTAAAAACGTTTTTAACAAACTTTTATTAAAAATAATTTTCGATCACCTTTTAATGGATACGTTCCTTAATGAAATTATTTATAGTGATACAAATATTTATTGACTTGTTTTAGTCGTGTTTTTGAAGTGATACAAAGAAAGGGAACTGTAGAAAGTAAAAGAAAAAGGAAAAAAGGTGAAATAAAGGGCAGGTAAAAATGCTGAAAAAGAACTTTTTATTCCTAATTACTCCCTCGAGCCCACAAATTTGTCTTTTTTTTTCTTTTCCAATGATGTTCAATTTTCCTAACCAAAAATTATTTGACATGCTTATACTTGGACATAATCTAACTGAATTATGAAGAGAAAAATATCCTCTTAAACTTTATATTCAACATTCCAATATATAAATCTCATAATTTTCAGTAAACCTCATGTTATCAAGTTGCAATTTGCCAACTAGAACAATAATATTATTATCAGAAAAAATTTGTAATTAATTATGGTGTTGCTTAATTGTCAATTTACATCCAAAAATCCACAAGTATCATCAAGGATTATGATAGGTGAATAGTAGATTTTTTGTCCTTAATTAGTAATTTTGAATTTGAGTTTTCTACTTTTACGTGGCACAAATTTATATTTATCGAGACTCTAAATGAGTACTGAGCACCAAATGAGAAGTAACAAATGAAGTTAGTATAACCTATTATTACTTTAATTTGAAACAATTTATAGGCAAACCTCAGAAAATATTTTAAGCTAAATATCTAAGAAATAGAAAATTTAGAGACTAATTTCATTAGATAGACTTAACACATATACATTGTATTAATCTATGATCACTGACCATCAAAGGATGTGGTGCAGCAGATGAAGCTGCTCCTTTCTTAATTAGAGGTTTTGGGTTCGAGCCCTGGGTATGGAAAAATCTTTGGTGGGAAGCGTTTCCCCCGAATGGACCCTACGTGGTGCGAATCCAGATTAGTCGGGTTCCAATGCGGGTACCAAACATCGGATGGAACCAGAAAAAAAAATCTATGATCACTGAATAAATTTAATTAGTCTGATTGCAATTATAGGACCAGTTTTTAGAAGATGAATTATAGGAAAATAATATGGTCAAGATATATACCTAAACTCCAAAATCATGCTTTAAGTAAAGAAGTTCTCTTTTTCTTTTTTATTTTAATTTCTCGTCTAGTGTTCGATATACATATTTCGGCCTGACTAATCTATCCGTTTAAGAGGAAGCACTCTCTAATAAGAATTTTTTCATATCCTGAACTTAAACCCGAGATTTGGTTAAAGATGAGGGGATCGTATCCGTCACATAAAGTAAAGAAGTGATTAATTTCAATATTGTGATGATGATTAAATCTAGATATTCCATTTGCTTGTAATATATGAAGAATTTGTGCAGCTTTATATGAAAAATTGTCACGCTTGTCTTTATATATGTCTCTACTTTAACAAAAACAAAGTTTCATAAAATGAAGAAATATGGAGGTGCACATCAAATCACAACCAAAGTTAAATCATGAAATTGAAGACTTCCCTCAAGTACTCCTTATAATTATTAGTGCTTTATCTATTAATTAATTAATCAAGATTCTTGATTTATAATGATAATATTCATTTATAATCTACCAAAAAAAAAACCCTAGATCATGTGTAATATTTCATTCTTGAATATATGCAAAAATAATATATAGACAAAGTTAATTTCAACATACCAAGATCGTATAGAAATGTATGAAAAACTTACCCCAAAAATATTTTTCTCTTATCATAAATACGATACAAAATCCCCCTCCACCGACAGGCTAATAGTACTAGTGATATTTCTATTCGAAGAAAAAAATGATTTTTTTTAATAAAATAGCATGAAAATAGATCGAAGTGTCTTAGAAAATAAAGTTACCTCAAAAATTAAAGATGGAAAAACAAATAATATTTGAAGTACCCCTCAATCGATATGACATCCCTAATTAAGAAATTGAGATCTTTTTCATAGAATATGATAAATAATCAAAAATCAAAATGTCTTAAGAGGACAAAATAACAAACACGATTAGAAATACCTCTCAATTGATATGACATCTTCTAATCTTCACGAAAATCAAGATCTCTTTCATATAACAACACACATCAATTAAAGACTGTTTCTTACCAGAAACAACAACATATGCATTGAAATTCCACAAGCACACATAAATTAAAGACTGATCATATGCAGTTGAATCCCACAACTGATCATGTCCCCGCAGGGTAGAGTGTACCAAATCTTACCACTACCTCGGAGAGCGAGGTAGAGAGACCGTTTCCAAAAGACTCTCGGCAAGCATCTTACCAGACACTTACCAGACAATTACAACAACATATGCAGTGAAATCCCATAACTGATCGGATAGGGGAGGCCGGTAGAGTATACCAAACGTTACCACTGCCTCGAAGAGGTAGAGAGTGTTTCCAAAAGACCCTCGGCAAGCATCTTACCAGACACTTATAACATACAATAACAATAATATATTCAGTGAAATCCCACAACTGATCAACCTTACAACTACCTCAGAGAGGTAGAGAAACTGTTTCCGAAAGACCCTCGGCAAGTGTCTTACCAGACAATAACATATGCAGTGAAATCTCACAACTGATCAGGTCAGAGGAGGATAGAGTGTATCAAACTTTACCACAACCTCAGAAAGGTAGATAGACTGTCTCCAAAAGACCCTCGACAAGCGTCTTACAAGACACTAGAAGAATAAAAATGTGAAATGAAGAAGATGCATACATACCTTGAGCTGCTGCAAAATTCATAAAGCTTGCCACGACTAGAGAAAATAATAAGAGCAATTTCAGCATCACAAAGAACAGAAAGTTCATAAGCTTTCTTGAGGAGTCCATTTCTTCTCTTTGCAAAAGTCACTTGTCTATTTATTTTATTATCAATTCTCTTCAATTCTACTTTCCCTCTACCCATTGTGTATAGGCTATAGCTTTCTTTTTCTTTTGGTTTCTCAATGAAATATAGTATGAAGAAAAAAAATAATGCATGTAAACAAGATTCTTTTTCTAAATTTGTTTTGCCCTAAAAGACTATGTTATATATATATGGTTTTTGTTGTTCCTACTTCTCCTTTACGTCTTCTTATTCCTTAGGGTAAGGTTAATAGATTTTTTATCTTTAAAATCTAATGGTTCCCTAGCCAAGAAGAAAAGAGAAAAATCCTTTTTAATTTGTTTTGCTATAAGGTATTCATAAAATTGGACATTTTGCCGTTTAAATGGGTTGGTCATTAACGTTTTTCCTTTCATGTCGAGACATAACTTATGAAATATTATAACCTGAAAATATAAACTTATATTCCCGAAAAAAATTGTTTGCTATGTAGGAGAAAAACTAAAACCAGCACAAAATACGGGATAAAAGTGCAAATGATCCTCTTATTATTTCGATTAATTTCTGTTAGATTCTTTTTCTAGTTTTTGGGAGGCTCAAACGAGACATCTCTAATTAAGAATGGAGAAGTGGCAAAGCTCCAAGGAGTGTCAATTGAAGCACAAAAATTACAATGTATGGACTTCATATATTTTTTTTTTTTGGTGTACTTAGCTTTTTATAGTTTGAATCGATTTATATATATATAAAAAAAAATTAACCCCCCACTAGGTTGAATGAATTCTATCAAACAGATCACATCCCCCTTACGGTAGAAAAAGATTGTTCCTTTGTTTTTTTTTTTTCATTTGAAAAATTTGTGGTTACTTCTCTTTCAAAATCTTTAGTTGTAAGGTCCTTACATAATGGTAAAATTTAACTTTGTAACTAAAGTTTTTTCCTTTAAAATTTGTAAGTGATGAGCAGATCAAAGTTGTGGGGGAGGGGGGGGGGGGGGGGGGAAAAAAAAAAAAAATAATGCTGTGCTCCAATCAACTTTTAGGGTGCGGAGGAAAGCATTTTTTTAATTTATCATGTTTTGTTAGTTAAATTTTTTGAAATATAATTTTAATAGAAAAATAAATTTCTTAAAAAAAAAAAGAAAAGAATTCGCCTAGTAAAAATAGAAAAAATAAATTTTATAAATAATGTTTCATGTTGATCATATCTTTTCCACGCACCTCATTTTCACCCTAACCCCCTAGCCCTATCCCTATCCCTACCACCTCACAATAACGGCCTCTATATATCCCACTCGAACATTCCATCGTGTCTTGATTATATATAAATATCTTTAAAATGATATTTCTTACTTACGTATCATACACATAAAAATAAATAAAAGACACTTATTTTCCTCGA
Source organism: Capsicum annuum (assembly GCF_002878395.1). NCBI lineage: Eukaryota > Viridiplantae > Streptophyta > Magnoliopsida > Solanales > Solanaceae > Capsicum > Capsicum annuum. The sequence goes on from NC_061121.1 coordinate 12,449,748, forward strand.
AAACATTTCATTCATACCAACCACACCATTCTAAAAATCTTCTCTTATTTTTTTCCCTCTAATATTATTTCACTCATTAATATTTTCTCTATTTCATATTAGTTGGTTGTTTTTCTTTTCACACACATGTTCAAAAAAAATCATAAATAAGAAAGTAATTTTACTAATTTACCCCTTAAATTTTTTTTAGAAACTTTACAATCAAGTGTGAACACTTTAAAAAAGAATTAATTTCAGGGTAATATGAAATAAAATTAATTATTGTTTTCTTAATTTAGTAGGATAGTCAACTATTGTGGGACAACCATTTTTAGTAAAATGATCAACTAATAGGAAACAGGGACTACAACTTTATTTTTAACCAATAATTAAGAAGCTATTGATTTCGTTTAATGAACCAAAAAATCCTCAATTAATTAATCATTTTTTACCCTTTTCAAAAGCTCCCACAACTTTTTGTTTTTTGATGATTCGAATTTACAATCTTTGAGTTGGAGGTAGACAGAGTTGTGATATCATGTTGAATTACAATAACAATAACATCTCAACATAATTCTACGAGTAGGATTTGAAAAGGTAGAATAGAATGTACGTAGATCTTACCATTACCTTACAAAGATATAAAAATTATTTTTAATAGACCCTCATCTTAGTTGATACCTATCAAACAATTATGTTGAATTAATCCCCAAATAAAAGTCCAAAAGAAAAAGAGAATAACCTCCAAAGAAAAAGGAAAAAGTAGAAATTAATAAGTAGGAATTATGTTTCTTTTTCATAGAATTGGATGTCAAGTCAAATTCCACGTTTCAAGCATTTAGTGTGGAGTCCCCCCCTCTAAGAAAACGACAATTGACCTAATTAGAAACTTTTTTTTTTTAAAAAAAAAAAAACTTTTGATAATGAGCGTTTTACTTTTTCAGTGATCTATTTAACGTAAATTTAGATTAATCGAGATATTCATTTTCAAATTCTCAATGGTTAGATAAATAATAAGAACTCTCAATTCAGAATAATTTAAAATTAGGGAGTTTTAAATTTGTAAGCTTTGACTCCTCTTCATACGTGATGCAAATTTAAATTAATCAAGATATTCAATTTCAATTTCTCAATGGTTAGATAAATAATAAGAACTCTCTATTTAGAATAATTTAAAATTAATGCGTTTTAAATTTGTAAACTTCGACTCCTCTTCATACGTGTCTTTCATAACCTAATAGTTATCTTTATAATGCAAATTCAAATTAATCGAGATATTCAATTTCAATTTCTAAATGATCAGATAAATAATAAGAACTCTCTATTCATAATAAATTTAAAATTAGTAAGTTCAAAAGTTGAGAGCCTCGACTCGTCTTCATATGTGTCTTCCTTAACCTAATTTTTAGATGTTCTATTTAAAATTATAAATATATTCTTTTACGCTATCAGTATTTCAAAATTGACATATACAGAGATGTGAATTTCTAGTCTTTACAGAATGCGAGCACGTAAAGTTAGTTATTATCTTTTGTTTAGCCTTTATATTTGTATATTAAAAATTCACAAATCTTTATAACTATTTAACTTGTGAATTCAGTTATTATTATATTAACTTAAATTATTATAAAAATTCATTAACTCCAATACTAAAAAAAAAAAAAAAATTGTTGAACGTGTTGCCATCAATCACTTCTCATATTCCAAACCTATATAGAAATTGTGGGACAAAATTGTTAAAGGTTGAAGCTATTTGTCTCCCACATTTATTTAACTTAAATATACCTTTTTATTTTATAATATAGGGACACCTTAAAATCACCTAGATTGCCAAGTGTCCTATCCAGATTAGAGCCTTCTTTTTTTTTTTTAACAAAAAAAAAATAGATTAGAGCCTTCTACTTTAAAGTTATCTAGTTATAATTTGATTTAGTTATAAAGTTAGTTATAATTTGGTGAAAATGTGAAGAATTTCACTTTTTTTTTTTTTGAGTGCAACTAATTTGGGGATATAACACATAATTTTTGTTGTCTATCTGAAGCATTACTGGTTAACATTGGTGTATCCAAAAATAAAATTATTTTTGTATGATTTATAGGTTATATATTTGAGCCGTGAAAACAATCGTTAATATTTATATTATAATAACTGATTGTCCAAGTCACTTAGTTAAAATGTGCGCGGCTTTTTTTCGAATCCTGCGTGAATATATGAATTATTTTATGTATCGAACTATCCTTTTATGTGTATGTTATCTATCTTAAGATATATCATTATTAGAATCTCAATTAGTAACTTTGACACAAAATTACTACCATTAATAGTGTTTGAGTTCGATTGAACTAAATCACCTAATTGAAAAGGGACTATACATTTAATCAACCACTAAAATTTCATTTACGCCGTCAATTTAAATTTCTTGCAGTTCTTTTCAGTAGTATTTGTTTTATTATCATTTTTTTTTTATTGATATAATAAAGTTGTTCATTATATTTTTGGATTTGACATTACGATGGAGATCGTGACAATAACGATCACATCTTTTTTATAGCTTAATATAAAGTAGTGTTAGAGCACAATTAGGTGCGATTAAATGTCTGTAAAGTTAAAAATTTAAGATGAAATCTATCGACTCTTGATAATGAGTTTTAGCTCTATATTATGAATTATGTTATGATAATCTATCAACTCTATGTTATGATCATATGACAATGGTTGAAAGTGTATTTGGTACGATTAAATATTTGTGGAATTAAAAATTGATTAAGATGAAACCTATCAACTCTGGGTAATAAATTTTAGCTCTATGTTATGAATTGTAAATGGCTAAATTAAGTTCTTGGCCAGGGCAATAGAATGACAAAAAAATAAATAATCATAGATTATTTATCAGTCAAAAATATTTGATATGCATACATAGTTAGCCACTTTATAACTAGGATTTGACAGTAAAAACATATCATAGGGTGATTTAGATTTATTAAAAAAAAAAAAAGAATACCGCATTATTTATCTACAAGTTATTGCGAATAAATTGTAACCAACATTCCATCAGATGGTTAAATAAAATATTATTCTTTATTACTACAGAAAATATAAATTTTGTGAGTAAATTATAGATTTCTATTTAAAATAAAATTTAGATTATAAGTTAGAATCCAATTTCGAATTGGATTACCAAATAAGTCCAGATAATATTTGTTGGCAGCATTACCCATTTAGAATAGAATTCCATTTTTCCAAAATTGGACATAGTGTAGAAAGTCTATAAATAATATTACATAAAGGGTAATGAAAAAATGCAATTAAATTGTATCTCCTAATTGAAAAGGATTATACATTGAATTAAACACTTTAATCACTATCACAAACTTGCAATTTCTTTACAGTTCAACTTCTATACGTATAGAAAAAAAGTACTTTTTATAAAATCAAATCACTTAAAAATTATTAACAAATCACTATACACTAAAATGGTGCATTTTTTTCCTGAGAAAAGCATCAATACAAAATTCTGATGGACAATGTAACATATTTCTATCATATATAAAAATCGAATTGTTTTATTGAGTTTAAAGTCTAAAGGGTAAGTTTTTTTAATCAAAATTTTCAAAGAGGCATATCAAAATTGAAAAATATCAAAACGGACAAGGTAAACACAGGTGATTACCTTGTCCATTACATGACAAAGTGTATGGTAAAATCATAATTTTACCTTACAAGGTAAATGAACCCACTTACCTTACCTTACCTTATCTGTTGAAGGAAGATTGACTGAAAAAGTGCAAGATAAAATTGTGGTTTTATCTTACAAGATAAATGGAGTCACTTACCTTATCTTTTGACTAGAAAAAGGGAAAGAGTGTTTGCAAGATGAGACTTACCGCTGACAAGGGCTTTTACTGGCTGATTGTAAGTCGTCTTACCTTGTAAGGTAGGATCTCATGTTCATCTTGTAAGGTAGGATCCCATGTTTGCCTTGTAACAACTTCAAAATTCATGATGCTATATAAAAGTATGAGTGCAGTTTCTTTCATTTGCATCAACTAAATTATTTTTTTGTCAAAGTTCATAACTTATTCATTTCTTACTTTAAGATGGATGAAAATAAGGTAAGAGTAAATGTACATTGGGGTGATGAAGTTTTGCATGATGGAGATTCGATGCAATATTGTCGGCGTCTTCTAGTGGTTACAATCGTTTTCTTTATCTCTCAAGTATGATCGTTTGAAAAGATTGTTTAGGAGTAAAATGAGTATTACTAATTCGGAAGACGATGTGGTCAGTTCTGGTCGATATTCGAATTATTTTACGTTCAATAGACAACCAATATTTGGTGACACTCCTATTTGAAATGATTCTTTATTTTTATTTCTTCGTATCGTCAAAATTTTTGGTAATTGTCTCAATTTACAGACTTTTGACAAATTAGTAAGCTAAAAAGATGATTGATAATATTAATACTATATATTGTTAGGTATTGAAATAATTATATAAAAATGTGAATAAAATATATCTTAAAGTGCAGAATTTTTGATGAAATACACTTTGAACAAGAACAAGAACAAACACCCAACTAATGAGAATGAAAAGAGTGAAACAGGTAACAAACAAGTAATGTGAATAAAAAATAAATGAAATGGGTGGTTTATAAAAGAAAATCAATAAGATAAGGGGCAAATTTTGCTGGGTTCAATTGGTGTGAATGAAAAATGACAAGTTGCTTGGAAGGGACACAACTCTTCAAGTAAAAGACGCACTATTTCTGAAAAAGGTATGACTGTTTGGATGATTGTGGCTGTTCGAAAAAGACACACTCTTTCGAATGGACAGACATGACTGTTCAGAAAGGATACACCTTTTCAGTGAACCATTGTGATCTTTCTGAAAGGACACTTAATGGCTATATAAACCTGCATTTTCCACGAATTTTGTACGAATTTTTCTGCACTTGAAAACATTACTTGTCTTCTAAAATACTCTGTGTGATCATCTAACTGTTGAGTGAGTTCGAAGAGAATCCGATCGTTTGAGGTACCACTACAGTTGAATGGTTAAGCCATTTTATCCTGGGAGAAAAATTTCACAACCTCAGGTACTTGAGGGGAATTATTTCCTTAAGGACAATCCGTGAATTCAAAGGACTTGGCTTTTTCTGCTTCATCTAATTTTTTTTAAAATACTGAAAACATATTTCTTTGAAAGGTCATTTTTGATCTTGTGTTAAAGGTGTTGGAAACTTCGTAGGTGTTCTTGATTTATTCTAGAACTTGTGTTGAAGTTGTTTTGCCAAAGTACAGATTTTTGTGTACCCGAAAACAACAATCTTAAGGAAATAAATTGAAAAACAAAATTTGCTTGTTTGGTGAAATTTTCTTTTCACTAAAGTTTTTTTCTTTTTCATAATCTGTAGTGCTTGGTTTCTGGGGATTAAAGCTTTAAGATTTCTACTCCGTTTGAACTTAAATAGTGATTTGAAGAAATAAAATCTTCATCACCAGGGGCGGATGTAGAGTATTACGTGCGGGTTCCCAGGAACCCAGTAACTTTTGTATGGTTCTTGAATTTATATTGAAAAAACTAGTAAATATATAAGAATTATAAGTTGGGAACCCATAAACAAAGTATGTTATTGGTCTAGTGGTAAAGAATTATAAGTTGGGAACCCACAACCTTTAAATTCTAGATCTGCCTCTGTTCATCTCAAGTTAAAGATCACTCGGTTGACGATTGAAAATCATAAAAACTTCATCGTTAAACTAGAAACAGGGGGTGTTTAAAGTTGGTGCAACTTTATAAGTAGTATTTTGATATACTAATTTACTGTCTTTTTGTGACAGGAAGATGACTACTGACAGTCAAGTTAATGATACTGTAACGACTGTGACAACAACTAATGTTGCCACAACGAGTCGTACGATTGCTCCGTAGGCAATGGCACCAGCGAAGAAACCCGAAAAATTCACGTGTGTTGATTTTAAAAGGTGGCAGCAGAAAATGTTCTTCTACCTTACAACTCTATGTCTTCAAAGATTCATATCTGAAGACGCTCCAGAGGTGCCCGAAAGTACTTCGAATCAGGAGAAATTTGTCGTTAGAGAGGCGTGAAAACACTCAGATTTCCTATGCAGGAATTACATTCTAAATGGTCTCCAAGAAGAAACGTGTATAGTGGAATGAAGACGGCAAAGGAGTTATGGGGCCCACTGGAAAGAAAATACAAGACTGAGGATGCGGGAACCAAAAAGTTCTTCGTAGCACGATTCCTAGAATTTAAAATGATTGACAGCAAGTCTGTTGTATCGCAAGTCCAGGAACTGCAAGTTATCATCCACGATCTCCTCGCGGAAGGTATGATTTTGATGAATACTGTCACACCCCTTTTTTTAACTCCCAAAAGATTCATTTTACGGTCTGAAAGGGTTTTATTTTTAAAGTGACAAAAGATTGATAATTTGTTTTGAAAAAGGATTATTTACATTTAAACTCAGAGTCGCCACTTGACATAATCCGGTGTGCCAAGTCACCTTTGGAAAATCCTTTTAAAAACTGTTTTGACTCTTTTAAAACTGGTTTGCGAATAGAGATTTTGGCTAAGAAATTCTGTTGACCGAGGGGAAGGTGTTAGGCACCCCTCAATCCCGTGGTTCGACCACGATCGCTTGGTGGAGCGTATCGGCTAATTTGATATTACAAGTGCATAAACCACACAAAGCACATAAAACAATCAATCAAGCACACAACATAAAACAATCCAAAATTCAGTGTCCGGTCCAATTATACAGTCCTAAAATAGAAAAAATGCGAAAATGTAAATCCTATCCTAAACTAATCTTATACTAATGCTCTACCCGACGCCTCGGGCCTTCATCACGATCATTTGCTGCCAACATGATACGTCGGGGCATTCCCTGATGAATAAATAAAATGAGCCTTTGGGAATTCCCCGGCTAAACGAATACATTTAATGAAATACGATAAAAATGAAAAAAATCACTCAAACATAAACATTTAAACATTCGATGATTAGATTCCTACGAGTTGCCTACCCCAAAATCTAGAATTTGCCTACCGATTAATAAAAATGTGAGTGGATAGGGAGGTGGAAGCTTTTGATTGGGTAGGTTGTTAGGATAAGATAAATTAGTTAGAGGTATTTTTTGTTTATTTTTATATTTTTATGGGATATAATTACATGGGGTTGGACAGATGGTGAGTAAGGTGAACTAAAAATGAATAAAATTAGACTTCGGGAGGGATAAAATTAAGTGTCTACAAATATCTTAGTTGAATATATTAAAAATATTCTTAATGTTCACATGAACTTAATTGTAGGTTTGGTCGTGAACAAGGCGTTTCAAGTCGTGGCAATAATAGAAAAGTTACCACCATTGTGGAAAGACTTCAAGAACTACTTGAAATATAAGCGAAAGGAGATGACAATCGAATATCTTATAGTGAGACTGCACATTGAAAAAGACAACAAAACTGCGGAAAGAAGGTCGAAAGGAAATTTTGTAATAAGTGGAGCAAATATTATAGAAGACGACCACAACAACTCCAAAAAGCAAAAGAAAGTTAGACAGGAAAGCAATCAACCCAAGAAGAAGTTCAAGGAAAAATGATTTAACTGTGGCTAGATTGGCCACAAGTCAACAGATTGTCGTGTCCCAAAGAAAGGAAAAAAAAAGGACCGACCAAATATGGATGAATCCAAGAAAAAAATGGACGATCCGTGTGTCATGCTGACTGAATGCAACTTGGTGGAAAATCCTCAAAAATGGTGGATGGATTCCGGTGGCACCCATCACGTTTGTGTTAATAATGAGTTATTTGCTGTTTTGCTCCGACTCAGGGCAAAAAAAAGATATATATGGCCAACTCCGCAATTGTAAAAGTTGAAGGAACAGGAAAAGTCTGTCTGAAAATGACCTTAGACAAAGTGTTGACTTTGAACAATGTTCTGTATGTACCGGAGTTACAGAAGAACTTAATTTCTGTATCATTTCTTGACAAAAATGGATTCAAATATGTATTTATTTCCAAGAAAATTGAACTTAGTAAATGAGAAGTGTACGTAGAAAAAGGCTACCTCACTGAAGGTCTATTCAAAATGAATGGAATGAATGTCGAAATCAATAAGAGTTCAGTTTCTGCTTACTTGCTTAAATCTTATGATTTATGGTATGAACGATTAGGACATGTCAATAACAAAACATTGCAAAAACTGATTAACTTAGAAGTTTTGCCAAACTTTGAAAGCAATAAATCAAAATGTCAAACATGTGTGGAATTAAAGTATGCTAAGCATCCGTATAAGTCCGTTGAAAGGAATATCAATTCCTTAGACTTAATGCACACTGACATTTGTGATATGAAGTCAACACCATCTCATGGTGGAAAAAAGTATTTTACAACTTTTATTGACGTTTGCACCAGATATTGTTATGTCTATTTGCTAAACAGTAAGGATGAAGCAATAGATACGTTTAGACAATACAAAATAGAAGTTGAAAATCAGTTAGAGAAAAAGATTAAAACTATAAGAAGTGATAGGGGCGGAGAATATGAATCTCCCTTTACGAAAATATGTGTAAAGAATGGAATTATTCATCAAACTACGGACCCATATTCACCTCAATCTAATGGAATTGCGAAAAGAATAAATCAAACTTTGAAGGAAATGATGAATGTCTTACTTATAAGTTCAGGTTTACCACAAAACTTATAGGGGGAATCTATCCTTATAGCTAACCGAATACTAAATAGAGTGCCCCATAGTAAGACACAATTAATTTCATATGAAATATAAAAATGAAGGAAATCCAACTTGAAATATTTCAAAGTGTGGAGGTGTCTAGCGAAGGTTCAAGTTTCTATGCCTAAAAGGGTAAAGATAAGACCTAAGACGGTGGACTGTGTATTCATAGGATATGCTAAAAGTAGTAAAGCATGTCGATTTTTGTTTCATAAATTCAAACATCCGAATATCAATGAAAAACACAATAATTGAGTCAAATAATGCTGAATTCTTTGAACATATTTATCCGTACAAAACTAGACATGAACAGTCTAGTGGGGGGTCTAAACGACCTCGAGATGAACCAAGTGAGGATGTACATAATGATGAGAATACAAGACGTAGTTCATGTCAAAAAACATCAACTTAGTTTGGATCGAATTTAATAACATTTCTCATAGAAAATGAGCCTCAAACATTTAAAGAAGCGATGGTGTCTTCGGATTCATCCTTTTGGAAAAAGGCAGTCAAAAGTGAGATTAATTCAATCTTAAGCAACCATACGTGAAAATTGGTTGATCTTCCTTTAATAAATAAACCTTTAGGTTCTAAATAGATCTTCAAAAGGAAAATGAAGGAAGATGGAACTATTCACAAATACTAGGCAAGACTTGTAGTAAAATCCTTCAAACAGAAAGAAGGCCTTGATTACTTTGATGTATACTCGCCAGTAACAAGGATAACGTTAATTCGAATGTTAATTGCCTTAGCGGCGATATATGGTCTTGAAATCTATCAAATGGATGTGAAAACAGCATTCCTAAATGGAGAATTGGAGAAAGAAATCTACATGGAACAGACTGAGGGTTTTGTGGTTTCAAGAAAAGAAAATAAGGTGTGTAAACTTGTTAAGTCACTTCATAATCTAAAACAAACACCTAAACAGTGACATGCGAAGTTTGACCAAACTATGTTGGCAAACAAGTTCAAGATAAATAAATGTGATAAATGTGTTTACATTAAAAACACTCCAAATCACCAAGTCATTGTTTGTTTGTATGTAGATGATATGTTGATTATTAGTAGAGACATTTCTGACATAAATACTACAAAATGAATGCTCGAGAGCAAGTTTGATATGAAAAACCTTGGAGTTGCGGATGTGATCTTAGGAATAGGAATCCATAGAACTCCATACTGATTGACATTGTCACAGTCTTATTACATCAAAAAGGTACTTGATAAATTGAGGCATTTGGAATTTGGAATTGCCAAAACTCTATTGGATATGAGCTTCGCACTTTAAAAGAATGAAGGTGAAAGTGACTCACAATTGGAGTACACAAGAGCGTTGGGATGTTTAATGAATATAATGAATTGTACACGACCAGACATAGCATGTGCTATTAGTAAGTTGAGTCGATACACGAGTAATCCCAACAGAACTCTTTGGGTGGCAATGAAAAGAGTTTTGGGGTATCTTAAATACACTCAAGACTATGCTTTGCATTATAGTAAATATCTCGCGATAATTGAAGGACATAGTGATACAAATTGGATCAACGGATCAAATGAAGTAAAATCCACGAGTGAATATTCATTTACTATCGGTGGAGGAGAGATCTCTTGGAAATCATTCAAACAGACATATGTTGCTCGCTCCTCAATGGAATCTAAGTTTATTGCATTGGATAAAACCGGTGAAGAAGCAAAATGGCTTCAAAATTTCCTGGAAGATATTCCTTATTGGCCCAAACTAGTGACACCAGTATGTATACACTATGATAGTCAAGCAACAATAAGTAGGGCAGGGAGCATGATGTACAACGGTAAATCTCATCATATAAGACGGAGACAAAATACTGTTAGATAACTTCTCTCTAGTGAAATTATCACTGTTGACTATGTGAAGTCAAAGGATAATGTGTCGGATCCACTTAAAAAAGACCTTACTAGAGAAGGAGTTGAGAGAGCATCCAAGGGAATGAGTTTACGGCCTAGGACAAGTCAGCATGACGGTAACTCTACCTAGCAAACTGGAGATCCCAAGAGCTAGGTTCAAGGAGATCAAACAAAGTTGTGTCTGACAGATTCAACATTGTCAATTTACCTAACTCATTCTAATGATGTAGACAATGCTTGGTAAACAAGGATAAGACTTATGGTGTGAAGTCTTTTAATGATTATCTAAATTTGATAATTTGGCCATATAGTTTAATCCATAGGATTGAACGTTTAGAAATCACCTATGTGAGGGCGAAGTGGAAGCCTCTTCAAGAAGAATGTTAGTAAAGGCCTATTCTCTAAGCTCTCATGAGATCAGGATGTGTTCATGGCTTAAACGAACAAAACCGTGAGAACTATAAACGGTAAAAGGCTGGTTGTGTGACATGTGTTGTCTAGGTGTACATTAAAGCTCGACGGTTCAAAGATATCAAATCTACCGATTGATCGAGTGCATACGATGTATGTTCACTACGAAAAGTTCAAAGGAAAACCTACTTATCCAGATGCAATCAGTCTTTGCTTGATGATCACATACTTATCCGTTAAGTTTTACAAAGAGTAGTCATTCCCTATTCATTTGGGGGATTGTTGGGTTCAATTGGTGTGAATGGAAAATGAAAAGTTGCTTGAAAGGGACACAACTGTTCGAATAAAAGACATACTATTTCGGAATAAGATATGACTGTTTGGATGGTTGTGGCTATTTGGAAAGGGTACACTCTTTCGAATGGACAGACATGACTGTTCAGAAAGGATACACCTTTCCGGTGAACCATTGTCACCTTTTGAAAAGGGCACTTAATGACTATATAAACCTATATTTTTCCACAAGTTTAGTACGAATTTTTCTGCACTTGAAAACATTTCTTGTCTTCTAAAATACTTTGTGTGATCATCTAACTGTTGAGTGAGTTCGAAGAGAATCCGATCATTTGAGGTACCACTACAGTCAGATTGTTATGTCATTTTATCCTGAGAGAAAAAAATTCGCAACCTCAGGTACTTGAGGGAAATTATTTCCTTAAGGACATACTCCGTGAATTCAGATGACTTGATTTTTTCTGCTTGATCTATTTTTTTTTTTTGAAATACTGAAAACACACTTCTTTGAAAGGTCATTTTTGATCTTGTGTTGAAGGTGTTGGAAATTTCATAAGTGTTCTTGATTTATTCTTGAACTTGTGTTGAAATTGTTTTGCCAAAATACAGATTTTTGTGTATCCGAAAATAATAATTTTTACCTTGTAAGGTAAAATAGTCTCCTTACCTTGCACTAAAGTTGAAATAAATTCTTCACTAAATACTCTCCGTCTATAAATATGTGTTCACTTTTGACTTGACATGTGTCTTATGAAACAATAAATAGATGGGTGATTTCACTATATCACCCTTTGAATATATAATAAATTTTTTATTTAAAAAAAATGCAATGAGTGATGTATTGTATTTAATATCAAGGGTAAAATAAGTAAAAATAAATAAATTAGCCATTAGTTTTATAAATTGGACAAATATTATTGGACATCTAAAATAGAAAAGTGAATAAATAAAGATGAATGGAGGGAGTACATTGGTGTCATTAAATTCTCAACCCCCACCAACTTTTTCAGTCAAAGAATATAATAAGGTAAGCGAGTCCATTTACTTGTAATGTAAAATCATGATTTTACCTTACACTTTAGCATGTAACCAAACGCGTTAACTTTTAATGGACAAGATAATCATGTATGTTTACCTTGTCCGTTTTGATATTTTTCAATTTTGATATACCCTTTTAGAATTTTGATAAAAAAAAAAAATTTCCTTGCTGGAGTCAGATCAGTAGGGGAGTTCACACCGGGACTTTCAAACATAGAGAAAGAACCCATACCTTGAACCGGGGAAGGCAGGCAGCGGAAATGGTCAATGTCGTCTTCCTTTACAATGACTTCTTCCTTTCCTCAACTTAACAAAATTTTATCATATATAAAAATCGAACTGTTTTAGATATGTAACATAATCTATCAAAGTGATTTGTACTTCATTCAGGTATTGGACCTTATTTCTCATTTTTTTCGAAAGTTTGCATCCCTTAAAATTTTTTGACCCTAGGTAAAATGTGTTCGTTTAACTTGTAACTACCTAAATATCGAAGTAGATTAATAACTTGAAAAATAAGATATTTGCGAAAGAAAAAAAAAATTAGGTACCCCATCTATTAATTAATATTTTTGTACCTCTTTTTCTTTACAAGTATCCATTGTTTTGGAGTTGGAGAAAATATTGAGTTTTCGATACAAAATAATTTTTTTGGAGTACGAATTAGCGATACATTTTTATTTTAGTCGGATCAGTAGGTAACAAATACTAAATGATTATACCGAATATAAATTCAAAAATTATTTACTTAAAAGCAAAATTCGTACACAAAATTGTTGCCGAATATATAGTTCATCTTTGCTTTCTTATTAATTAAGAATATTTTGCTTTCTCCTTAATGTTCTTGCTTTAGAAAATGATCATTAAGAATTGGGAAAATGTTAGATATATTCTTTCTAGAATTTGACCAGAATTTTAGTTTATGAAAAAGAAAAAGTAGCATATGTGCACTTGCTAGGAGTTTCACATGCAATTTAAAACTTAGAGGGGAATCAAACTAACATTTAATCTTATACCTTAAAGGAATCAAATTATCAACATAAACATAGTAATATTCTGTTTGTCTCTAAGTGACAACCATCTAATTGTTTTAGTTATTCGAATTGAAATCGATAAAATTAGTAATTAACAACAAAGTCACTTTAGTAAACTAATTTTTGTTATTACAATGAGTAAATTAAACTTAGAAGCGTACACTGTCTAAACATAATTATTGTACAATATAATTATGCCCTCTAAAATTTATAAAATATAGATTAGTACTTATTCGTTTTCTTGTGAACTTTGTGGGACTATTGTATAGTAGAGTAATTAGTACAAAATTCTTTACAAATGTAGTGAAGGATAATTATTTCACTTTTTTGGCTTGTAGGAAAGGTTGAGGAATATTTTTGAAAAAATTAATCTTAAATTCCCCTTTTCCCCTTGGTAAAACAATTTACAACCACACAATTATTCAAGAATCATCATAAACCACAAGTTTCAAAAGTCGTCTTTTTTTTTTTAAATACCGTGTCAAAGTTAAATAGTGTCATATAAAATGCGACGAAGAAAGTACTCCTTCCGTCCCAAATTTTTTAATTTAATTTCTCATTTTACTTGTCTTTTTTCATTAATTAAGAAGAGACACAATCTTTTTTCCATATTGACCATTTGCATTAATTACTTTTTCTTCAAATTAAAATGTAAACATTATTTAATAGAGATACTATGGTAAACTAGCCATGTTATTAATTATTTTTCTTAATCAATGTGTCATCTCAATTTGAGACGGGGGAATATTAAACTGCACTTACTACTATAATAATGAAGTTAATACTTCGCGGATAGTTTTTTTTTTTTTTAATCGGAGTAAAAATATTAAGATCCCTTAATTGTATTAGAAATTGTCCAAGGACAAAGCAAAGTTAAAGATACTAGGCAGTACCTACCTACTAATGGTAGAGTTAATTAATAAGAAATACAGACAATATAGTTGTCTCTTTAAAAGAAAATTCTCGTAAAAAAAAAAAACAAAATAGCAAAATTCTATCAAACCAAATATCTTAATTTTAGGGGTCGTTTGGTAGAGTGTATTAAAATGTTAATGCATGCATTAGTTTAATGTGTATTAGTAGTACCTTGTTTGATATACCTTTTTACCCTATGTGTGTATTGAGGTGTGTATTACTAATACCTCAAAATTCATGGAATTAGTAATGCAATGAATCTAATGCATGCATTAACATGCTTAAAGACTCTATTACCCCTCAAATTTTTTTTTAGAAATTATGTAATTCATGTTTTTTTTAATACATCGAATCAAACACTGCATAAGAAAAATGCAAGCATAACTAACACAAGCATTACTAATACAAGTATTATTACTACACCATATTTTACATTATTCTGATACACTCTACCAAACGACCCCTCAGTCTCGTAATCGTAGAAATGTTATATATGAATTATGATACGTTAAAAGGATACAAGTTTTAAACGTATTTCTTTCTTTATTAAATGTCGTGTTCAATCAAATTATATCAAATTAAAATGAAAAGAACATTAACTATATTTACATGAAGTCAAAAACAAAAAATTGATTGAAGGAAAAAAGGGTCCACGATAAAATTGTACAAATCGTTTTCTTACTATAATTAGCCGTTTGGTTGTTTTTCATTTATTTCTTGTAACAAAAACTTTGTTTTTTAGTAAGCACAATAATTAAAATGTGTATTCCTCAATCTTAATTAGAGATTTTGATGTTTAAGTCATTCTGAATACGAAGTCGTCTTTATTAAGAAGTTTTTTACACCCCAACGTAAGACTTCTCGTGGTGAATCTAGAGTTGATCGAGCACCAGATGAAAATCAAGAAAAAAATAACTAAAATGGATCAGAGGAGTAATGAGTAACATTTAAAAATAAATAATTAATTAATAACCTTTAAAAATAACAATTATTTTGAATTAATTATTTTAAGTAAACACGGCAATTTAAATGGACCGAAAGTAATATAGAGTGACTTTTTTTTTTTTTTTGTTTCCCAAGGTATCCCCACACCCGGCAGTCGTGAGACTAATCCTTCGTTCCTGTGTCAGCGCACTAAGTGGTAGGGAACTGGCCACAGAGTTTGCTCCATTCGTCAGAGGCGGGGATCAAACCCCCGACCTCTTGCTTAAGGGTCATGGTGCTAAATCACCATATCAACTCTAGTGATTAATATAGAGTGACTTACAAAAAGGGAACCAAATCATTTGGGGTGTAAACTGAATGCCATTCCCATCATCAATAAAACTAAAATTATTAGAATTATTATCACAATTGGCCCATTAGCTCAGTTGGTTAGAGCGTCGTGCTAATAACGCGAAGGTCGCAGGTTCGAGACCTGCATGGGCCAAGATTTTTGTTCTGTTTCATATTTTTCTTCATTTTTCCTTTGTTTAATTAAGCCCAAAACAAAGTCCACTTGCACCAAATTTTGGGCTCGCAGCCCAATGAAGGTATACAACAGGAGGAATAATTACTTTTTGAGTATTTTTTATAAAATATTTATTACTTTTAAATATACTTTTTATTTATTACCCAACTATATCATATTTAAAAAATATTTATTATTTATAGCTGTTATACTATGTTTTAAAAATGAATTATATATGCAATATAGATGTATTATAAGCATATTAAATTGCATAATATCTGTTTTGGTAAAAAACTGCACTAAATATTAAAAACGAATTACGCATGCAATATAGAATTAAGTACTACACTACATACTAAAAGTGAATTATGCATGCAATATAAATGTACAATAAATATCTTAAAATGTATAATACTTGTTTTGATAAAAAAATTTGCACTATATATTAAAAGCGAATTATATATAATAGGTTAAAGTCATCGACAGACACTCAAATTTGTTTTGAAAATTCACTTAGAGCCCTCAACTAACGCCTGTACCTATCAGGCCCCTAAACCCTCCGAATTTTGATCCAATTGGGCATTTTTTTCCCTATCAGCTAAAAGCTCAAAATGTGTGTTGCACATACGCGATGATGTGGCAAAATGAGCTAATTGGAAGGTGACACGTGGTATTGTGGGTCAAAAATGATTAAAAATTAATTATAATTTTTTTACAAAAAGAATATAAAAATTTGAGGTAATTATTAAAAAAGAATTCTAAAATTATTTAAAAAATAAATTAAAAAACTGATTATTAAAAAAAAAATTATAAAAAATGAAAATAAAAAAAGTCATTGAGGATCTAAATTACTAAAAAATAAAAATAAAATCAGATTATTGAAAAAAAATAATAAATTATTTTTAAAAATAAAAATAAAAAATCTCATTGAGGATCTAAATTATTTAAAAAATAAAAATAAAAAACTGATTATTAAAAAAAAATTTAAAAAATAAAAATAAAAAATGACATTGAGGATCCAAATTATTAAAAAATAATTAGAAAATTATTTAAAAAATAAAAATAAAAAACTGATTAATAAAAAGAAATTATAAAATGTAAAAAAATATAAAATTGCATTGAGGATCCAAATTATTAAAAAATAATTATAATCTTATTTAAAAGATGAAAATAAAACTGATTATTAAAAATAAATTATAAATTTTTTTAAAAAATGAAAATAAAAAACTCCCCCACCTTCCCCCAACCCCCCACCCCCCAACGTTCCTCTTTTCTATTAAATTTCTCCATGAACCTCAAAAACACACACATACAAAATTTTTGTTTAAATCTACTTCAATAATTCAAATGGGGGTCTAGAATAAAGCCATCTTTATTGAAATTTTTTGTAAAATGGTGATATTAATGGAGAAAAAAGTAATCTTTTTTGTAATTTTTCAACAACAAAGTGATCTTTATTGTAAAAATTTTCAAGGAATAGGAAAAAAAGTGATGTTTATTGTAATTCTTCAAGAAATGGTGATACTAGTGGAGGAAAAAAAGTAAATTTTGTTGGAAGTTTTCAAGAAATGGGAATAATTATGATGGATTAAAAAGAATTTGTTCATGTGAAGACGTCAGGGTGGGGTGGGGTTGAAACGATGAAGACGCGGGGTAGGGTGGGTGGGGTTGAAGACGCAGGGGTGGGATGCGGTGGGGTGTTGTGAAGAAGATGACATAGAGGGGTGGAGTGCTTTTTTAAAAAAAGAATTAAGAAATTATAATAATTAAAAATTATATGAATAAATAATTTAAATATAAACTTTTTAATTAATTTTTTTTGGGCCCCTCAGTGCCACTTGGCACATTTCAATTCGTAATTTAGTAAAAAAAAATTCCTCACGCACCTACCGCAAGTGCATTGCACGCGCAGTGCCATGTAGGCAAAAAATGCTCAATTGGATCAAAATTTGGGGGGGTTTAGGGGCCTGATAGGTACATGTCTTAGTTGAGGAGTCTAAGAGAATTTTCGAAACAAGTTTGAGTGTCTGTCGATGATTTGGCCAATAACACATATGTATTGAAATTTTGTAGCTATAAATGATAAATATTTTTTAAAATATGATATACTTAGTTATGTTTTTCAATAAGAGTCAACGACCCATTTTTTCGATCGTTATTTAATTTTATAATTTGGTAAGTGCAACTTTAGATGTACAGAAGGTAGACTGAGCATAGTTGATAGTGTTGTGTGGAATAAGGCTGCAGTTACGAAGTATGTCTGAACCTTTGGATGAAATGGGTGGATCATGTATATATAAAGGGGCTGAATTGGTGGCAATATCAACCACCTCAAGATTGTTGTTAGTATATATTGAAGGAAAATCTGTTCAATTAAAGAGAAATTTCAGGGTGGATACATACAGGATCACTGGCTAACTGTAGGGGGTAAGTACACCATGCATAGTGGCTATTGTTGAAGGACAAGGGCTAATAATGAATGGTCTTGGTGGAGAGGTGTGTCTAGAATAGTAGAAATATACCAAAACATAGCTTCATTAGTTGGTTGACAATGCATCGAAGGCTGCTAACAAGAACCAGGTTGTTAAAAATGGGAGTCTGCCAAAGTGATAAGTGTTTACTGTGTGATCTAGCTCCGAAAGCAATAGATTACTTAATGTTTGAATGTAAGTTCTCAAGATTATGCCTGGACAGAATATATGGAACAGAATGGCAAGGCAGGCAGGCAGTAGGCAAGATCAGCAGAAGTGTCATCTGGGCAACAATTGCAGCGGTAATATATCACATATGGCAAGCAAGGAATCAAGCACTGTGGAACAACATGGTCCCAAGACCCGAAAATGTGACCAGGAAAATCCAACATGAGAGCAAAAATAGAATTTTTGATTGGATAACTGTAGAGATAGATTTTGGATAGAAAATTATATACATAGAACAAATGTATAGGATCAAAAACTGGAAAATAGGAGTTGTAGGGTCGAGATGTGGCTGATGAGGTAGTTGTGCTTTTATTCTTTTCGTTTGCACTGTAATGCTCCACAAAGAGCGGCTGATAGTTGAAGATAATAAAATGTGTTCGTACGATCGGAAAAAAAAACTTTAGATGTACATGGTTCAAGTTGAAACGGTACATCCTTGTGAAGGTCAAAATATCATATATTCTTACTTGAAGTTATCAAAATTTACTTCAATCACTTTTTGTTGATGTTATCGACTTAACAAGATGAAATATCTGTTTACAAAACTCGTAATCTTGATAAACTTTCATATTATAGTCGCTTGTCAAGATCAAGGTCAGATATGTTTTACAACATTAACAATGAAAGATTGGATTGTATGCATCTTTTTTGTCTATACCAATCAAATATTATCTAGATGTTATTAGAAATAAAATAAAATTATAGGTACTACTATATAATAGCCAATCTCTATAGCAGCCAAAATATCTCAAAACCAATGAAGCTATTGTAGAGATATATAAAATAATGTAAGACTTTACTAATCAATTCTTTGTTGTGGATATTTCAAAGAAACCATTTTGGTTTATCATTGGACAATGTAATCTATGTATACACCAATTATTTTTAGTGGTTGATGAGGTTGTCATTTTGAAAAACATGTTGGTGTTTATCTTGTTAGGTGTCAATAATGTTAGATGCTGTTCCAATTTGATAGTCAGACAATGGAAAAATAGTAATAAAGGCAGACATAAAATCATGAAAACAATATTGTGGCCACATTTTGTCTATAAAATGGCAAGAAAAATACAACCCTTATTGTCATATTGATTAACAACTTTTTTTTTCTTTCTAAATGCATTGATTCTTCCAAAGGTAAGGGACAAAGAACACTTTCTTTTTATCTAGATAAGGTAGGATTTGATTTTTTGTAGTCGTTTTTTCTTATCAAGAATTTATATTTAATTGGTTGAATCGTCTTATCTAATAAATAGTTTAAATTATTAGAGTGAACTATTAGGCTTTTTTTTTTAAATGATTGCTTTTAAGCCCACCTACCGATTGTCGTCATTCCTCGATCATCTTTTCCAGTAAGTAATTGCTTAGGGACTTTAACGTACAATTTTTTGTTGTTTTCCTCTCGATCGACTTTGGTACAAAAATACCTTTCTAGGTCTAGAATATGGATCTTAATGTATGATATTTTTTGTTGTTTCCCTCTCAATCGACTTTGATACAAAAACACCTTTCTAGGTCTAGAATATGGACCATAACGTAAGATTTTTTTGTTGTTTCCCTCTCGATCTATTTTGGTACAAAAACACCTTTCTAGGTCTAGAATATGGACCATAACGTAAGATTTTTTTTGTTGTTTCCCTCTCGATCTACTTTGGTACAAAAACACCTTTCTAGGTATAGAACATGGACCTTAACGTACGTTTTTTGTTGTTGTTTCAGTCTACTTTGGTAAAAAAACACCTTTCTAGGTCTAGAATAAGCACTTAAGCGTGAGAACCTTGTCAAATTGTATGACTCTTATCTCCCATCGAATTGAATTATATGAATCATTTTATTTGAAAAATTAAACTGTTAGATAAATTGAGTTGCTTTTATTTAATTGTATAGACCCTCGTGGTACGGTCATTCTCCAGACTTCATGCATAGCGGGAATTTTAATGCGACAGGTTGTTCCTTTTTGTTTTGTATAAGTTGTAAATGATATTTTTGATGGGAGCCGATGAAGAAGGTTGGTTTCGGTCGGATTCAATTGCTTTGTTTGAATTTTATATTTATCTTATAACTTTATTTAATGTGAATAGATTATTAATTTAAATTACAAATAAATTCAAAATTCATAAATGTCAAATTTGATTATTTTAAACAAATAAACAAAGAGAGCTATTTTCCAAGAAGTACATGTAAGTGGAGTATATATCTTTTCCTATCTCACTTTTCATTGCTTTATAGTTGCGTTCGTGTGTATTATCCCCACTTGTTGAGTTTTTGTTTCGAAATTTCAAACAAGAGAGAGTTGCACAGATGAAAAATATCTGTCATTTTTAATTTGGAAGTTGTAAATTTGAGTCATAAGGGGAGGAAAAGGGGCAAGAGCTCCTAGTAAGGAGTTAAAAAAATGTTTCAGAATTCCAAACAAAAAAAAAATTGAACCGATTGAAATAATGAATGAAAAAATTGTATCCAAACAATGTATGCGCTATAGGTAACTTAGCTAATGATACCCCATGCAATGTAAGGGTGTGCATCGGTCGATTCGGTTCGATTTTATTTGTTATTGGTTCGATTTATCGATCGGTTTTCAATTTTTAAATATGTAAAATCAATAACCAACCAATAAAATATTTTCTTATCGGTTTTAATTTATCGGTTTTTGGTCCTTAATGGTTCGGTTTTCGGTTTAACCAATAAGAAAATACTCATAAAATAGAAATAGTAACAACTAACATAAAAAAATAAAATCTTAGTTACAGCCAAAATCCTGCTCAATGCATTTTAGTTTACAAGAATCTTCAAACTTGAACTGAATGTTAGTTCTGAAAAAAACTAAATCCTAATTGTTGGAAGCTACTAAATGCTTCAAGCTTTCTAATACGACAATACCCGAGCTTTATATTGTTCCTTTGTTGCCCTGACTAGGTTAATACTTTGTGAATCACTGAATAGTGAATAAATAGTATATATATATATATATATATAGAGAGAGAGAGAGAGAGAGATATAGATATAGATATAGATATATATAGATAACCGATAACCCAATAAGCTAAAATCGAAACCAAACCGTTTACCCAATAAAAATTTTTATAAAACCAATAAAAAACCATTAAACCAATAACCAAATACCGATAATCTAATAACATTTTTATCGATTCGGTTTATCGGTCGGTTCAATTTTTACACCTCCCTAATAGAATGACCGTTAAATTAGTTCGTTGAATTTGATTTTGGATCACTTGGCGGAAATATAAAATTAGGGTGGGTAAGTTAAATACACCCACCTAAATTATTATCATTTTACGAGTTTATATTTAAATTATTGTAGTGTTCATAAAATTTCTGAAACAAATAATATTTCTCTCTCTATGTATATATATATTACTATTATTAATAAGAGTGACGAAGCAGACAACTCTTCGTCAACATGTCTGCTCTTCGTCAACATGTCTGTTTCTTCACCTGATTCAGTTGTCCCGTGATTTTACTATATTATCTCCAATTAATTATTTTAAATTATTTATATATAAGAAAATTAATAATACTTAATTAAAAAAAGGTAAAATAGACATTTATGATATGTCTGTTCCAGCTGCTTCAATCATAGTTCTATTATATCACGTCAAATTAATTATAATAAGTCATCTAGGTATTAAAAAATTAATAATATTTAATAAATAATAAAATAGATATAAATGATAGATAAATTCTTGATGTTTTAAATTAATAGGACATCTTATATGAGGCTTATTTAAAAACATTCACAAGTATGTTTACTCCATGATTTTACAATATTGCCCCTAATTAATTATTGTAAGACATTTACATATAAAAAATTAATAATATTTAATAAAAAAAAGGTAAAATAGACATTTATGACATGTCTACTTCAGCTGCTTCAACCATAATTTTACTATATCACCTCTAATTAATTATTTTAAGTCATTTAGGTATTAAAAATTTAATAATATTTAATAAAAATAAAATTGACATAAAATGATAAATTAATTCTTGATGTTTTAAATTAACATGACATCTTATATGATACTCATTTAATTTTTTTTCACAAATATTTTTTCATAGTAATTTTGCTATATCACTTCTAATTAGGTATTATAAGTCATTTAGGACATATACACTTCGCTGCTTCAATCATAAAATTTGGTTGACTCTCGAATTTATTTCACTGTTACTTAAATTGGAATAGAAGAAAAAGTATTATAAATGATAATAATTAAAAACTTAAATTATTTTAAGAATATAATTGAATATCAATGCCACAAAAATTTGGATAAGGAGAGTAACACATATTATTTGAAAATTACATAAGAAAATATTATAAATTACAATGGCTAACAATTTAAAACATTTAAAAACATATTAAGAATCTGATTGATTATCTAAATTATATTTGTATCACGTAAATTCGGGATAGTTTTGAAATTTTATAAGTTGCATGTTTTATTATTTTAATTTAGTAATTTGTTGATCCAAATGATGTTTTCGAATTTAACATGTTTTAAAAAATTAGTACTTTATTTATTTTAATTTATTTACTTTATTTTGTTAAAATATTATATATTTAAAAATTATGCAAAAAAATAATTATAAGTCATAACTATTAACATCTTATAATATTTTAAAAACATATAGTAAAAAAGTATGATTGACTTTTGAAATTCTAATAGTGTCACATAAATTGCGATAAAGCAAGTAACATAAATTATTTGAAATTACATTAAAAGATACTAAAATCACAAAGATTAACAACTTAAAATATTTAAAAAAATATATTAGTAAAAAAAAATTGACTGACTTACTAAATTCTAAAATTGGGACAAAGCGAGTAACATAAATTACTAAATTACATAAAAGATACTATAAATCACAATGATTAGCAACTTAAATTATTTAAAAATTTATATTAATAAAAATTTGATTGACACTCCAAATGCTATTTGTGCTACATAAATTGAGATAACGTAAATAACATATGTTGGGCCCGTGCTGACACGAGCTACAGTATCTAGTCTTATATTATAAGAGGGAATGGGGTGGGAGAAGCAGGCACCTCTTCGTCCAAATGCCTGCTCCTGCTTGCTTCTCCTGTCTGCTTCATAAGCTGCTACCTTCGTAATTTTATCATATCATCTCTAATTAATTATTATAAATTTATTTATGTATTAAAAAAATAATAATATTTAATGAAAAAATAAACTAGATATTTATGACATGTCTACTTCAGCTGCTTCACCAAGTATTTTTGTATAATAACTTTATTCTATCGCTTCTAATTAGACATGTCTGCTTCGTTGTTCCAATTGTGATTTTACTATGTCACTCCTAATTAATTATTATGACCATTTGAAATTTTGCACAGGTATTTTTTACAGTAATTTTGTTATATCACTTCTAATTAGGTGTTGTGAGTCATTAAGACATGTCTGATACGCTGCTTCAATCGTAACTTTACTATATCACTCATAATTAATTATTATGGTCATCTAAGCATTTAAAAATTACATTAAAAATATTATAAATTATAATAGTTAACAACTTAAAATATCTAAAAAAAATAATTTGTTATGTATTTTTAAAAAATATGTAAAAAAAAAAAAATACTATAAATCACAATAATTAAAATAATTTTCTTAAAAAATATTTGTTGAGCCCGTACCTTGCACGGCTATTAGTAACTAGTATATATATATATATATAAGCAGGAAGCGTTATATCTCTTTTAAATACACAATTTTGTCATTTGTGTAATCATACTTTATGCTTATATTAAAAATTAAACTCAAAGGCGATGTTTATTAGGAGTTCTAGCTATATTGCTTAGGAGCAAAAAAATTAGCTTATGTAAATATGACTATCTATCTCGACCATTATAAATTTACCTTATTAATTTTAATCCAGTCTAAAAATTGAATTGGTTTGAGGAAAAAATATGTGAAAATATATCCATGATGTTAGGGAATGTGAAGTTTTGATGATGGACATATGAATGAAACATGTTATGCAAGCGGTTTCACACAAGTGAAGGAAGAAGAATCACAGGAAAGACTATCAATATGATGACACTGCGTAAAAATAAGAGTGGATAAGCAACAATCTTCAGACATGCTCTCAACACTTATCACATCAACTGAGTACATGCAAAAGAGAGGATAATTACAGCATCCAGAAGTTGAGTTGATCAAGGAGTCCTGCAAAACTAAGGGTTAGAAGAGAAGAGTCCTATTCAACTAAGAACGGAAGGACGGGAGCAATGAAGGAGTGAAACTCCCTGAGAGTCCTATTGAAGATAGAAGAATACATCAACTAAAAGACTCAATCAGGAGATAGCTTAAATACAACAAACGACATTCAAGTATTTTACTCACGCACTGAAAAGACAGTCAACAATTAGCAAATTAGTTCGACAACTTGAATGAGCTATTGGAACAACCTGGTTCTTTACTTAGAGTCATAGACTATATGTAATAGGTTGGTTATTGAGTCATATTGAGTTGTCATCTCTAGTCTCGGTGAAGTATAAACTGAATTAGGATTAACGTCTTCAAGTTGGGAAACTCGAAGACTTATCTTGGGAAGATTACTATTTTTGTAGAAGTAGGAGTTAGAAGTTTTAATTCCTAGTTTACAAGACGTCTTGTAATTTGTTGATTGTTGAGGCTCAAGAGTTATAGTGAAGTTAGGGTTAAATCCTGTAGAGGTACAGGTCATGGTTTTTTACACCATTCTTGAGCTGGGTGTTTTTCACGTAAAAATACTGTGTTCAAGTTTAACTTCTGTGAACCACGTTAGCTTACTAGTTCCATAGATAGGCAATCGGTAGAGTAATATATTAAAATCAGTAGGGCACGCACTCTAACAAGTGGTATCAAAGCGGGGTTGTTTTAATAAGGCAAGCACCTAAGAAAGATCATAATGATGAATTTCGCACATCCTACTGGGCACAATGAAGGTCAGTCAATTACTAGACCTCTACTCTTTGATAGTTCTCATTTTATCTGGTGAAAGGCCAGAATGGAGATATTCATCCAAGGTGAAGATTATGAACTATGGGATAGGATCATTGATGGTTCCATTATTCCAATGAAAATGGTTGATGGTGAACCAGTCAAGAAAGTAAGGAGTAAATTTACTGTTGATGACTTATTGGCATTAAAGAAAAATGCAAAAGCTAAGAACATCCTAGTCTGTGGATTAGGTTCTACTAAATACAATAGGGTGTCAATATACACGACTGCTAAGCGAATTTGGGATGCATTGGTAAATACACTTGAGGGTACCTCTCAGGTAAGGAAATTCAAGATTTCTCTTCTTTTCACTGAGTATGAGGCATTTAAGATGAATGATAATGAATCCTTACATGAGATGATGACTAGGCTTACTACCTTAACAAATGAGCTGACTTTATTGAGAAAAGTAATCACTGAGGAGGAAAAAGTTGAAAAGGTACTGAGAGTATTGCCAAAATCTAAGTGGAATGTCAAAGTAACTGCAATAAGGGAGGCAAATAAAGATCTCACAGGTATGATCCTGGATGAACTGGTAGGAAACTTAAGGACTTATGAAATGAAAGTTGATGGAACCAAAGACCAAAAAGTTCCTAAGAAAATTTTGGCATTGAAAACTTCTGATAATGATGAGGAATTTGAACTTGATAAGGAACAAGTTTCCTTCATAACTAAGAGCTTCAGTAAATTCTTTAAAAAGAAGAAGGGAACAGGTAGCAAGAAATGTTTAAATGACAATCCAAATGGCTGCTACAAATGTGGCAAGACTAATCATCAGATCAGAGACTGTCCAGTCTGGAAAATAGAATGGAAGAAAGAAAGGGCTGAAAAGGAACTAAAGGAAAAGGCCAAAAGGAAAGAGGAACATACAATGATAGCAGCTTTGGGGTTTGATTCAGATGAGAATGAAGCTGATGAAACTACATTCATGGTACTTGGAGATTCAGACTTAGATAAAGAAGATGATGTTTCTGAGGTAAGCATACTTGAACTTAAAGAAAAACTACATTTGTTTTCTAAATCAAAACTTGTTTTCTTGATGAGTGCACTAATTGATGATTTTTAAGAATTAACTTCTGATAGGGATGAGTTGTTCAATAGTTTTGCAAGCCTTAAATTTGATCTCATTAAACTAAAGGCTTGTAAAGTTACAATTGACAAGGAAAATTGTACTCTCAAGAAACAGGTTGAAGAACTTGATTCTTCAAATAATGATCTTAAGTCTGAAATCCTTAAATTGACTCTCACTAAAAATGAGAAAAAGGCCATGAGTAAAGAACAAGAAAGTGTTGAACTTGAATTAGAAAAGTGCAAATTAGAGTGTAGTAATGCAGCTAACATAATAAATAAGCTGAGTCAAGAACTCTCTAAATTAAAACTTGATCATGAAAGAGCTAATAGGTGGACAAATTCTTCAAGAATTGTTCACAAATTGAGTGAACGAATTCACAATGAAAAGACAAGTTTGGGATTCCACAAAGGTAGTGATGATCCTAAAGATTTGTGTTATATCTATAGCAACCTTGGACATCCAACCACTGAATGTCCAGTAGCTGCTAAAAGCAGATCAAACAGTCAAAACCTAGAAAATAAATTTTCTCAGACAAAAAAGAAAAGAACTAGTTCAGGACAGAGAAATGGGTTGCACTACATATTTCCAGCATGGACTAGAAGAAATTCAATTCACCTTTTACTCATAAAATAGGACCCAAGCTTGTCTGGGTTCCTAAGTCTAACCATTGATTTCTTTTGCAGGAGAAGGTGAAAGGAAGCAAAAGGAATTGGTACTTGGACAGTGCTTGTTCAAGACACATGACTGGTGATAATAAAAAGTTCCTTTCACTCTCAAGAATCAATGGAGCAGGAGTTTCTTTTAGTGATGGAAAAAAGAGAATCATTACTGGAGTTGGAAAAATTGGCTCATTTGAGTCAAGAGCATTAGAAGATGTCTATCTTATAGAAAAATTAAAGCACAACCTGCTGAGCATTTCACAACTGCGTGGTAAAGGTAATAAAGTTATTTTCACTTCTGCAGGTGTCAAAGTCAAGAGAATGGACACTAAGGAGATTGTACTCATTTCTAGAAGATACAAAAATATATACAAAGCTGACGTAATGGCAATACTAGGACCAGAGTTGACTTGTCTTAGTGCAATAGAAAATGATTCCCTCCT
Source organism: Capsicum annuum (assembly GCF_002878395.1). Classification (NCBI taxonomy): domain Eukaryota; kingdom Viridiplantae; phylum Streptophyta; class Magnoliopsida; order Solanales; family Solanaceae; genus Capsicum; species Capsicum annuum. The sequence goes on from NC_061121.1 coordinate 12,477,401, forward strand.
TTGGTATAGGAGACTTGGACATACAAATCTGAAACAACTAAATATACTTTCCTCCAAAAATATAGTACTGGGATTACCCAAGACCATTTTTATTCTTCCTTTCCACCACTCCATTTTTTGTAGTATTCTAGGAGCAGAGAAATTATGATGTATACCATTTGCTTAACAAAATTCTAAGAACTTGATATTCTCAAATTCTGTGCCAAGGTCAAATCTTATGGAAACTAAGCAAGTGCCCAATTTCTTTTCAATTTTCTTGATGAAAATTGCAAAGACATCAAAGGCATCTTCTTTAGAGGCTAGAAATAAAATACAGGTAAACCTAGAATAATCATCAACAATTATAAAAACATACCTTTTTTCCACCTCTGCTTTGAAGTCTCATTGGTCCACACAAGTTCATATGAACCAGGTCAAGACACTTGGTGGTGCTAACATGGTTCTTTGACTTAAAAGAAGATCTTACCTGCTCCCACCTTACACAAGCACTACATAACTTTTCTTTCTTAAACTTAGAACATATGACTATAACAATGATCCTTGCAACAAATATTGCTAAAAACCTTTGGGCTGAGGCAATAAGTACCGCAGCATATATCATAAATAGATGCATGATCAGACTTATGTTATAGAAGACTCCTTATGAATTACTAAAAGGAAGAAAGCCAAATATTTCTCATTTTTGAACCTTTGGTTGTAAATGTTTTATACATAATAATGGAAAGGATAATCTGAAAAAATTTGATGCTAAAACTGATGAGGGAATCTTCTTAGGTTATTCACTTCATAGTAAGGCTTATAGGGTTCGAAACATCAGAACTAATTGTGTTGAAGAAATCATGCATGTAGTTTTTGATGAATCCTGTGTTAAGACTAACCTGCAAGAAGGAAATGGCTCTGAGGAACAGGTTACACAACCCGGCTCATCAAATGGAGCCACCAAACAAGGAGACACATCAACAGAGGGAACTGAATTTGGAGGCACAGTGACAGGGGGAACTAAGCCATCAACTACTGCAGCTCAAAACATCAGCAGTAATCCCAGCAGTGCACTAGGTTTGGTCCCAAAAGATAACAAGTATCAAGGATCATATCCTATTAAGAATGTTTTCACTGATCTCACTTCTGGGATAACTACAAGGTCTGGATTAAAATGTATGTGTGCCTTCAAGGCATTTCTGTCAGAGATTGAGCCAAAGAAGGTAACTGAAACCCTGCTTGATGCCGATTGAATCATAGTCATGCAGGAAGAATTAAATCAGTTTGAGAGAAGCAAAGTATGACACTTAGTTTCTCTCCCAAAAGACAGAACAGTAATTAGAACTAAATAGGTGTACAAAAATAAAATTGATGAGCATGGAACAGTTATAAGAAACAAGGCAAGATTGGTGGTCCAAGGATACAATCAAGAAGAAGACATAGATTTTGATAAAACTTTTGCTCTTGTAGCTATAATTATCAAATGGATGTTAAGAGTGCATTCTTGAATGACATTCTCAAAGAGGAGGTATATGTTAAACAACGTCTAGGATTTGAAAGCAAGAAGTTTCCTGATCATGTATATAAACTGGATAATGCTTTGTATGGGTTGAAACAAGCTCCAAGAGCTCAGTATGAGAGATTGTCAAAGTTTCTACTGGAACATGGCCATACTAGAGGTAAAATTGACAACACTCACTTTTTGAAAACTAATGAAAAGGATCTGTTGGTTGTCCAGGTATATGTTGATGATATCATTTTTGGCTCCATAAACATGAACATGACTCATGATTTTGCCAAACTTATGAGTTGTTAATTTGAGATGAGTATGATGAGGGAGCTAAATTACTGCTTGGGATTTCAAATCAAACAAACAACATCTGGAATAATGATCCATCAACAGAAGTACATAAAAGACTCCTCAAAAGATTTTCCATAGAAGAGGCAAAAGAGATCAGCACTCCAATAGCCACAGCTACAAAGCTTGATTTGGATGAAACAGGTCCTGATGTGGACCAGAAGGTGTATAGAGAAATGATAGGTTCATTGTTATATCTTATATCAAGTAGACCTGATATTGTGTTCAGTGTAGTATTATGTGCAAGATTTCAAGCAAATCCTAAAGAGTCTCATCTAAAATCTGTTAAAGGGATTTTTAGATATCTCAAAGGAACCAGTGATCTTGGTTTATGGTACCCAAAAGGTAGTAATTTCAACTTGGTTGGATATTCTGATGCTGACTATGCAGGATATTTGGTTAACGGGAAGAGCAATACAGGTATAACAAACTTCCTTAGATCATGTTTGATTACCTGGTCCACTAAGAAGAAAAATTCAGTAGCTTTGCCTATGTACTGGTGAAGCTGAATACGTTGCTGCAGGATATTGTTGTGCTCAATTGTTATGGATTAAGCAACAACTTATGGATTTTGATATAGATGTTGGATGTATTCCTATTTTTTGTGATAAAACAAGTGCCATTTACATAGCAAAAAATCATGTTCAACATAAAAGAACTAAGCATATTGATATTAGACATCACTTTCTTAGAGATAATGTTGGAAAAGGTCATATATCAATTATGTTTTGTTCTATTGAGGAACAAATTGCTGACATATTCACTAAGGCTTTGAGTAGAGAACACTTTGAAAAGAATAGGTTAGCCTTAGGGATGAGTAAAATTGTATAAATCTCCCTCAATGATTAACTAGAATAAGTTGTTCTTAAGTGATTGTTGATTAATTCAGTCTTACATATTTAGTTGTGTATCCTAATTCCAAGATTTTAGAGTAAATTGACTAAGCTATGAGCTAATTTTGCATAAAGACTGGACGTCAAGGCATTTTTGTCCATTTTGCCTTCAGAATTCAAGTATGATTATTGCTTGCCCAAAGTAGCATAAAGAGAAACAGGTTGTCTACATGGTTCTTTTCGTTACACTTAAACTGCCAAAAAACTAAAAGCAACCGCCAAAAACTCAAAAGCCTTCTCCTTCAAAAAACTGTCAGACTTTTCCCATCAGAACTGAACTTTCTAATCATTACATTTCTTTCACCAAATACACTTCACCCACGTTTCATCTTCATTTTCTTTACCTTAAATACGTTTTCTTCTCTTCTTCTCATTCACCACTCTCACAACCATAAAGAAATTATTAATTTCCTCTGCATTCACCATAGCATCCTCTTCCTTTAAGCTATCCACTGACTCTACTACTGCTAATTCAACTACCATAATAGTTCATCCCGATATCACCTTACCTCCACTCATTCCTCCCTCAATGTCAATCAAGTTATCCGATTTTGGACTGTACAAGAATTTGCAAAATCCCTTTTCTAAATTTTCTTCTAACCCTCCACTATCTTTTGAACCCTCACTTCCATCTCCAATCCCTCTTCAGATTATTGATCGAGATGATGTTTCTATTGCAGACCTAATCTCTCGAAGGTCTAGATCTAGACCAAAAAAGAAACCCTCTTTCATCTTCATCGATATTGATGACACTGTTCCTGTAAAACCCTCCCCTGTTGTCTCTACTCTTCGTACTCCTCACAGTCGAGGTAAAAAGCAACGGGAAGATGCTTCCTTGGGAGAAGAACTTTGAGCTAGTAAAAAAAAATGTGTGGATACATCTTATCCCACTTCTCCTCGTGTATCCTCTCCTGATCTTCTTCTTCGATCAATAAGAAAGAAGAAGATAATCATTACAAAAGTCCCAAAAACCTTCTTGTCTCAAAATTATCATCTAAACCTACTCCAAAAGCTTCCTCATCGTCAAAATTTACCCCCACTGTTAAAGCTTCAACATCCTCCAGAGTTTCTCCTCCAAAGTCCTCTACTCGTTCAAAGAAACAGGTGAACAAACCTGTTCCTTCTGACTCATCTAATTCTGAGTTCCCTCTGGATGCTACTGCTGAGTTGGATCCTGATTTAGAGGTTCAAGAACCATCCTCACATTAGGACACTCCTGAGGAACACCATCTTCACTTTTAAAAGCAAATATTAGCCATTTGAGGTGTCGATATGCATACTTTATTGGGTAAATTAGAGTTTCAAGGATGGTCACACCTATTTCTTCAGGGTGACCTTCAGAGGAGATTTGCCAAACTTGAAGTGTATGAGTTCTACACTAATGGGGTGGCCATTGCTGAGATGTTTTCTACTACTGTTCAAAAGGTTACTATGAACCTTTATGTTGCAGACATTACTAGGATCTTGCATATTCCTTCTGGGGTGGGGTCACTATGTCAAGGGCACTTGACCACCTCTTGACAATCTTTCATCTGCTCTTGACATATGTCATAAGTTCTCTGGAAATCCTCACCAGATCAATCATAGAAGAGTTCTTAAGAGGGAGATATCTCCACTCCACCAATTATATTTTGATGTAGTACATAAGATGATCATACCTAGGAAGGAAAGAAAGACTGTGGCTAGTTTTCTTAACCTTAATCTCATGGAACTGTTGGACACTAAAGAGAAAATTAACTTGACTCGACTCATACTGAAGCATATGCAAAGGGTTCTCCTCAAGAAAGTGAATGGGCATGCCCTCCCTTATAAATTCTGGCTCACGCATATGTATGGGGAGTTTGGGGTGTCTCTCCAAGTGTGGTCTTCACAGACTAGCAAGGATATCATAGAGAGTGTGAACTATATGATGTTGCCCATTTTTATGAGGAGTGTTGATAACCCTATGCAAAGGTTGAGGAATGTACTTGCTGCAAAACAGGCTGAGGTGGAGGTTGCTCAAGCTGCATTGGAGGTTGCTCAGGCTGCCCATGAGGATGAAAAAAAAGTCATTCAAGCTCAAATTTCTTCCCTCACAGCCTCTTTGGAAAAAGAAAGAGCTGAGAATGCTGATGTTATTAGGAAGCTGACCTCCCTTATCCCTTCTTCCTCATCCACTTAGCTCCTTTTTAGTGCCTTAGGAATATTTTTCTTGTTTTTCTTGGTCCCTGTGTTTCTCTTTTAGCTGTTTCTGGGTAATGATAATTATATCTTGTTTTGTTAATGAAATGGACCTTTTTGCTTAATATGATCTGCTTCTGTTTTTTCAAATGTACAGTTGTTCTGTTGCTCTGAGTTTTGATTATTTTAGTGATAGCCCCAGTGGCTATGAATTATTAAACAGTTTCCACTTGTTGGGCCAGCTTTTTGATGATGCCAAAAGGGGGAAGAATAGATTATACAATGCTTATAACTCAATGACTAACCTATTTCATTCTGTGATCATCTATTTTAATCCCTTATTGAGTGTGTCAGGATTTTAAAATGGATGTTGTGCTGCTAAGTTTGTCATCATCAAAAGGGGGGAATTTGTTAGCGAATGTGAAGTTTTGATGATGGACATATGAATGAAATATGTTGTGCAAGCTGTTCCACACAAGTGAAGAAAAAAGAGTCACAGGCAAGACTATTGATAAGATGACACTGCGTAAAAATAGGAGT
>NC_061121.1:12485830-12512037 GCF_002878395.1 Capsicum annuum
AATTTAACGAAAAATTAATTTTGATCACTATATTTGAACGAAACATCAGTAATGGATCAAAAAAATTTGAACAAAATAACAGTAATGGTTCAACAAAAAATTCAAAACGAAAAAAATTTGATCGATTTCAAACAACTGATGAAATTCATATGAGAAACCAATTTTACGATTAAATATTTTCAACAAAAGTAATGGTTTAATTTGAATTTTCAAAAATATTGAACAGAAGAAGTTACAGTTGAATTTGATTTTGACTTTTTTTTTTTCGGGATGAAAACGATACTGTGAAACTAAAATTCGAATTTTGATTTCAGTTGGTAACAAATAACGAAAATCATATTAGTTAAAAGGTTTTAATGGAAAAGAAATCTCCACATTTAATTCATGACTAATTATACCATATTTAACTCAACTGATTTGAGTTAAATATGGGCAATAAAATGATTTGTATATGTATTTTTATAGCAACAGTTTGTTCAAATACAAAATACAAATTGCTAGTTTATGTAATTATGAAAGTGTTGCTATGAATCGCATAATTATGGTCTTAAGTATGTTATTTATGAATTTTACCCCTTTTTTTGGGGAAAATTTCAGAAATAGCAACTCTGTAGCCTTAATTATAACTTCTATAGCAACAGTTTCATAATTACGAAAAATAGCAAATTGTATTTGTATTTAAGTAAAATGTTGTTATATGAATACATATACAAATATATATATATTAGTCATAAATACATATGCACAACTGAAAAATACATATTCTTCTATTACTATGAAGTGGGTAAAATATTATTACTTTTGCTATAAGTAGTAATTTTGAAAAAATATTGCTATTTATTGTAATTATAATCTAAAGAATGGTAGTTTCTGTAATTTTTCCCTTTTTTTTTGGGTTGTTATAGTTTTGGGCCTACTGGCTAAATAGAGAAAGAATAGAATCCTCTCCCTATGTGCGTGCAATGCATTTATAGTATATATCATTTATAAATATGATATACATTACATATACACAATTTATCCACTTTTAATACATTTTACAATGTTATATACACAATATTTATAAGTTGCATTTTTACATATAGTACTTTTGGGGTGTCCCCCCAAAACCTCCAACTGCTAACTCAAAATGCTTTATGCAACGGACAACCTTTTAATATATGTTTATATCATAGAGATATCTTAATTGCACATTCTATTTATTTTCTGTGTCACAAGCACTCTTATTATTTCTTTTAGCTAAATAATTATAATTTTTAAAAACAGTTCTGCAATAAAAAAGAATTTCATATCTAAAAAAGATCATTTGCATTGAAATGAAGCTGTTGAATTTTTAGAGAAAGTGACATATATTCAAATGGTGTATTCTTTATTGGCATAATACATAAATGTGCTCTTTAACTTGGCATCAGCTGACATCTATGCCTTTCAATTTTGGATATGCACAAGTAGACACTTAAACTTGCATAAAGTTGAATAAATATTCAAACGCATCCTATGTGGCACAACACGCATAAAACGTCACGTAGGACGTGAACTGCCACATAGGATGCTACATATTGTCTACTTGTTTAATTTATACAAGTTTAAGTGTCTACTTGTGCGCGCTCAAAATTAAAAGACATAAATATCATTTGAGATCAAGTTAAAGAGCACATTTATGTATTATGCTTTCTTTACTTAATCAATATAATATTTTATTGGCTACAACTACAAGCCTACAACTTGCAATTTATATTATAGGAATGAAAGAATATCTTAATCTAGTGTTGAATGGCTACATAAGTAACTTCTCCTTTTAAGTTATTCATGTCCAGTTTGGTCTCAACATTGGACCCTTTGGTGGGCTTCAAAACAATCAAATACACAAATTCAGATAATAAATAAGTTCAATAAATCAAGGACAGTACTTGGACAGTATGTGTGATTGAATTCCAGATACAAATGCTATTTTAGTTATATATAAAAAGAAATTAAATAAAAAAATACAACAACAACATACCCAGTATGGGTAAGTGTATACAGTCCATAACACTACTTCAGAGTTAGATAGAGAGGTTTATATTTTATATTAAATCCATACACATTTTCCACAAGATACTTGGGTATAATTGTACTTTCTATCAAAGCTTACAAAGAGGTTTTTCTTTTATAGTTGTGGTGTTCGAACCAAATAGGTGCACTTCAATTGTAGGGTATATATTAGTTTCCACCATCATAGGTATCATGTATCTCTATATTAGTTAAAGCTTGGACAGTTCGAAAGAAGTCAGTTGAGTGTTTTTAATCAATGCTGAACTCTAAATTTAAGATCTTAATATTCTCAATTCACTTTATTAACCACTAGGACAAACCGAAGTTTTTAAGTCAACCTTCCACACAAGGCAATCTTGTGATAGAGGGAAAGAGGTAGAGCACAACCAATTATGTGGCACAAGATGCACTGGTATCAGGGGGAGATCACTATCCTTTCTGAGACATTTGACTGGAGTGAACGTCACCTTCTCGTCGGCGATCACCGTCGCCAAAAATGGCATAATCACAAAAGCATCGTTGTGTCATACACCCTTTCAGTAGCTATTAACACAAGTACGTGATGTTTAAGTGTGAATAGAGAACCTAAACAAAGTCTTGGTAAAATTCAAGATCCTAAATGAAGTCTTGTTAAAATTTTATGGTATGTGATTCATCTATCTTTGCCTTTGGTCCATAGAACATGAGTTGTAACATTTTTAAACATAGATAAGTAGTCCCACAAAACCCAAAGTCATGGACCAATCTTGATTCCTCCAATTGTTAGTGCAAACATAATCCATATGAGTTAAAAACTTAGGGGAACAAGATGGGGACTTGTAGGTTAACAATGACCATAGAAATTGACTTTATATATAAGTGGTGCAAACTAAAAGAAAGCTACAAAGCATGTCTCCCTATCCCTATTTTGATTTCATTAGAATCTAAGTAACATACAAATGGGAGGGTGCAAAAGTGGGGGCCCCTAGGTACACATGTCAAATTGTCATTGATTTGGGTAAACTTGGTTAGGACCAATTGGACCAAAGAGTTGGTACCCACGCAAGTTGAATCATAGCCTATTGGACTTTCCTCTTTGTGGGCTTTCATGGTCACTTTGATATGAAACAACTCTAATCCCTTAATATATTGCTACTTTTGATCATCCTCACCCATGAAATACCTAGCTAGCATCCTCATTCCTCATTATCCACATGCATCATAGGGTTTTATAGCTTTAAAATTAAGTGAAATGTTATCAATAATTGCTCAAGATTTATCAGAAATAATCTCTCCACCTTATAAATGTAAAGGTCAGAACTATGTACATTAGGGTATGCATCGATCGGTTCGGTTCGATTTTATGCGTTATTGGTTCAATTTATCAATTTTCGATTTTTAAATATACAAAACCAATAACCAACCAATAAAAAAATTTTTTATTGATTTTTGATTTATCGATTTTTGATCCTTAACGGTTCGATTTTCGATTTAATCAATAAGAAAATACTCATAAAATAGAAATAGTAACAACTAACATAAAAAAAATAGAATCTTAGTTGCCGCAAAACTCCTAGACAATGCATTTTCCTTAACAAGAATCTTCAAACTTGAACTGACTGATAGTTCGAAAAAAAAAAAAAAAACTAAATCCTAATTGTTGTAAGCTATTGAATACTTCAAGCTTTCCAATACGGCAATACGCATGCTTTGTAGTGTGCCTTTGTTACTCTGAACAGGTTAATACTTTGTGAATCACTAAATTATGAATAAGTAGTGTATATTTTATATATGTATATATATATATATGTGTATATATATATATATATACACACACACATATACACATACACACACACATTATAAATAAGTAATATAATTATTTATATATATAACATAAATTGGGGTAAACACAATAATTTAGTATATCTTTGTTGGGTTATTGGTTTAATCTATAACCCAATAAGCTAAAACTGAAACCGAACCGTTTACCCAATAATTTTTTTTATAAAATCAATACAAAATCGTCAACCCAATAATATTTTTATCGGTTCGATTTTTGCACACCTCTTACATTCTACACTTCAGACTTTTACACTGAATATGTTATTGTTATCGTATGTTATCAGTAAGGATGTACAAGGTAATTTATGATAATCCAATACCATTGCGTAAATCAATACAAGGTATTGTTGTTGTTAAGTCATTTTTATTGATGTGTTCAAAAATGTTCCCAATTCAATCAGATCAGACATAGGTCAAGTCTTTTCTTTCACCTCTATATATTGAATTATTGAGAACTTCAAAACTTATAAGTTAATAGATCCACTCATTATAGATTGATAGATTTATAACAAATCATATGCTATTGTCAAGCCCACATCAATAGGTGAAGTGATTCATACTTAATATGAATTTCAACAAATAAGAGGTCCATGTCACATCTAATAACAATATTAGTCTAATTAGTTCTATAAAATCATATAAGTTAATTAATGTCAAATCTACATAGAGAATAATGTCTAATTTATAGGAAAGGATGCACCACTACTATTAGTAGTAGATTATTAGTTATGATTAGTGTAAACTCAAATATATGGTCCAATGGGCCTATTTATAGCAAGCAAACTACAATTAAGGTTTAGGTACACTCTTTAATCCTTATAACTCATATACATTTAAAAAAGGGGAAATGCTCTCAAATATATTTAAAATTTGATGAAATTTGCTATAACACATTTATGACATTCAGTTGCACTAAATTCCTTTTTAAAAAAAAATTTCTTTAGCATCTTTTATTTTTTATTAACTTATAAATGTCACTAAAATACACTAATAAATCGTTTAGGGGGGGCGGGGGGTCATAGAACTCCGCAAAGTTCAGGTGTGTTACAAGAATAACTTAAACTCATATAACTATGTCTATTCTTTCAAATAAGTTCTTTGTAGATTTTTTTCATGAGAGGATTTTATTTATGTGCACTCATATTAAATCTTTCACCAAGTTGAAAAAAACAACAAAATTAGATAAATATAAGAGGATAATAACAAAACATGCCAACCAATCAGATGTATATATATATATATATATAGCTAGAATCACCTAATAAAGTCAATATGTTGGACCAACAAATTTTGAAAAAATAAATATATGGAGTTGTCAAAAATGGAAGTGTTGATTAACATATCAAAGAAAATAACAAAAATTTATGGGATATGGATAGTGACACTGCAAAGTCACTTGTTGAAAGCTCCATCCAATTAATTAGATGAAAATGAAAAGGCCAAAAAATTTTGGAAGTGAATCTACAAAAGTTTTTCCTATATATGAACATATATTATAAATTGTATACATATATTTTTTTTGTGATTTTTATATATACAACATGATATATACATGCTAAAAATTGACAATACAATGATCAAAAAGAAAGAAGTGTCATGATCACATCTAAAAAAAAAAACTAAAACTAGATGTTGTTATCTCTGGTCCCAAATATTAATTGAATTTGTGCTAGATGTATTATAGATGTTTTAGGGAAAAAAAACAAGTGATCTTTTATTACTTTTAAAAAAATATTTACCCTTATTGTTATTATTAGTGATATATTGCTTAATAATTAAGATAGATGTTTAAGGAGAAGTAAATTAAAAGATAATAGTATAATTTAGACAAACACTCATCTAATTAAGCGGAGAGAAGAAACTTAAAAGACAAATAATTCAGATTAGAGAAGGCGGTTAACCGTTCATTATTCAGTGGTAGGATCTAGTCAAATTCAAGGAAAATAAGATGATTTCACATGTTCAAACGACGTGACAACGCCCAGTCAAAATCAACGTCAATCCAAAACTAGTCATGTGTCTAAAATAATATGTCTTGGCTAATTGCATACAGTCATGCACCCTTATCACTAACTTTTGTAATAATAAGCGTGATGACTCTCTCGAATGTACTCAAAATTAGGGTGAAAAATTTATTTATACTTACGTTGTCTATTTGCTACGACTATAAGCATGTTGTAATACATCTAGCACAAAGTGTTGAATTCTTTCCGGAGATCAATTCAAAAAAACAAAGTGTTGTTCGACGTTATTAACGATCAAATACATATCAATAAAGTTCAAATTATTCTACATTTGAAAAATACATCACTAACGTGTCACAAATCACAGAATCGCCATCTGCACGTTGGTATTAAATATTAATGTTGCCATAACACGTATGTGAGATGAATCGTGACATTATTGGCCTTTAGTAAAACTTATTTGCCCAATGCAAAAATTTATGATAGTATATATTTGGGACCATCACATCTTTATTGGCCTTAATTAACGAAACGTACGTGTGTTGAGTGGTGAAAATAAAATCGGATGCTTTAATCCAACATATGTGGCCAACACTAAAGTATGGGGTCCCGCCCCCCCCCCCCCCCCACAATTAATTAAGTTATGTATTTTATTTTATTTTTGTAATTTGAGGAGAGGAAAACGCCATTTTAATCAGACGTAGATTCAAGATTTAAATATCTTATTTGATCATATTTTTCCATACTATTTTGCGCAATGAATGAATACATTTTGTTTGTGTATATGTCGTTGAATTTTCGTATACATTTTGTTTGTGTATATATCGTAGAATTTTATTATATATTTTGTTTGTGTAAATATCGTAAAATTTTTGTATACATTTTGTTTGTGTATATGTCGTAAGATTTTCGTATACATTTTGTTTGTTTATATGTCATAATTTTCGTTTACATTTTGTTTGTGTATTTATCGTAAAATTTTCGTCTACATTTTGTTTGTGTATATGTCATAGAATTTTCGTATACATTTTGTTTGTATATATGTCGTAAAATTTTTGTATACATTTTGTTTGTGTATATGTCAGGGGCGGATCTATTAAGGCCGGTGGGGATGGCACGCCATCTGCAAACTTCGACGGAAAGTCTATATATATAGCTATATATATAGACTGATCACCCACAATACCAAAGCACTATCTAGTGCAAGTGGCAAAGCGTCACTTTTGTGTAATAGGTCGTGGGTTTGATCTCGGGTAGCAACATATTATTTTTTAGGTTTTTTTTTCTGTTAAGCAATGTTCTATATATATCGAAACTGATATAGTAAATATTAAATCTGCCACTCACAATACTAAAGTGATATCTAGTCCAAGTGGCAAAGCGCCATTTTTGTGGGTAATAGGTCGTGGGTTCGATCTCGGTCAGCATAGAGACTAATGTAGTAAAATATTAAATCTATCACTCACAATACCAAAGCACTATCTAGTGCAAGTGGTAAAGTGTGTGGGTTCTATCAGTAAAATATTAAATCTGTCACTCACAATACCAAAACACTATCTAGACACTATCTAGACACTATCTAATGCAAGTGGTAAAGTGTGTGGGTTCTATCTTGATCAGCAACACATCATTTTTTATTTTTTATTTTTTGTTTAAGTATTGTTGATTAAAACAGGGCAACAAGCGTCGTAAATGTACCAATTGATAATTTTACTTGGCACTCGGAGAGTTCAGATCTTGGATATGTCGTAGAATTTTATTAGTCTTATGATGTGATTAAATTGATTATAATGCATCACTTAATAGACATAAATTAAAGAGTTTTAGTTTAGAATTTAGATTATTGTTTTAAAAAACAATGTGACAAACAATTTTTATCCCCAAAATAACAAAGACATTGTTACTTTTTAATATCGATGGCGGATTACAAAATATTTTGTTAGCCATGAGCTATTTAACGACGATTCTATAGCTTTTTTTTTTTTTTTTTTTTTGGTGTGTGAATATCTTTAGACATGACATTTTATGGAATTTACTATTTAGGAGCACCTATCATATATACAACTCTAGAGGGACATAAATGGAATTTCAATGTTTTTGAAAGCATTATGATAAATATATGAGCAAATTTTAATATTTTTAAAGAATTTGTTTCCCTCTTCTATTAATTATTTGGAAAAAAAAAATCAAAAGGGATAAGAAAAAAGAAAACTTAATAATGAAAAGAGGTGAATTTTGGATGATTTTTACCTTTTTTGGTGGGTCAAATTAATTCGAGAACCCCACAATAATTAAGAAAGTTAATCTCCCAAAAATACATGCTTAGCACTTTATCTTTTTCGAAACAAATGACAACCAATAAGACAAGACTTTGCCTAATTATTGAAGTTATTAATCACATAAATCCACTAATTTAACAGTTTTTTACCAAATAATCCTTCAAGAGTGTCTTTTTAATATTGTGCATATTATACGAGAGCGATAATAATAATATACCTAATGAAATTTTATAAATGTGATATGAGAAATGTAGAGTGTAGAGTATACACAACCTAAATCTCGATCTCTTAAAAATAAAGAAGATGTTTATGATAGGTCATTGGCACAACAATAACAATATTGTGCATATTACATTGAGATTAATTAAGATACATGATACCGTTGGTAAGGTATACAATATTACCCTAATAAATTTGTTTTATTAAAAAGAATTCCTTTTTTCAGATCAAGAAATTACTAGTGAGACTTTGAATCAACTTATTTCGTCTTATGATATATATATATATACCTCAGAATTGAAAATAAAATCAAAGAGTTGTATCTATTTATAAATTTTTCTGAGACTAATAATATTTCAGGTGGCCATTTTTTTACTTTTCTATTTTATATGTTCCTATCATGTCTTGATTTTTAGTGGCAATACATTGCGAATATATATATATTATATGTTAATACACAGTCAATTAATATTTGATTAATAATTCTTTTCGATATTATCCCATTTTGAGGACTCACAAAAATTTCCTCGGCGATGCTACAATCCGTTCCACATACAATAATGTGTTGAATTACTTCAACATGTCCGAGAGTGAGATATCCATGTTCCTACACAAGACTAATCATAAACTTAGTTTTGGCCAAAAAGAAATAATAATAATAATAATAATAATATTGAGGGACTTGATTAATATTTAATTCCTAACATCTTGCCTCAAAATATGATCATCAATCCCATTCAACTAACTAATTAGGTAATGACAAGACACAAATTCCATATTGATATTTAGCTAACTTTTGTCAGGCCACAATCACTTCAATCTAAAATTTATCATGGTATTTCTCACCCTTTTTCTTATCTTTTAAATATTGGAGAACACAATATATAAAGTTGTCAGAGACAATGTGTCTCATGCTAATACTAATAGGACTAATACTGTTGGATATAAATCTTTTTTTTTTCTTTAATATCCAAAATCATAATTCTATATCCCAAATATCTTTAAAGAAAAAGAGTAATTTATGTTGGTGTCCTTTTCCCTTTCCCCACCTTTCAACTTTTATTTTCAGCTAGAATAAGTTTATGAGCACCTCGATATTAGTAAATTTAGGAGAGAAGAGGGAGGGTGGTATATATAACAATAACAATAATATACCAATTATAATCTGACAAAATAAGGTTTGGGGGATAGAATGTATGCAAATAAAAATTACCTCTACCTCAAAGGTGGAAATATTGTTTGTAACAGATCCTTGGCTCAATTGAGCTTTTTTTTAATTTTTATATAATATACACATTAACTCTTCGGATAATTTATTTCTTTATATTTTAAATCATCTAAGTGAATCATTGATAAGCATAAGCATTAGATAATTTTGTACTACTATAGCAAGTTTTGTCTTTGTGAGAAAAAAGAATTGTATTTGATTCTTCTTTCCCTTTCCCTTTCTTGTGAAAATGAAAATTGAAACATGAATTATAGGGTTTTTTTGTTTCAAGTGTTTTTTGGTGGGGGTCTAGGGAAGGAAAATAAATCATGGTACATAACCTTTGGTAACACTAGTTGAAAGTTGAAAGCAAATATCCCACTAAAAAAAGGGTTATGAGAATCCAAGAATACACAGCTCTATGCCCCCCATGATGCTTACACCAAATTCTGGATTTTAAAGCATTAAAAAAGGAATTGATATTCTTTTCCCTTCTTCATATATTTTATATTTATTAGTTTAGCTTAGGTGTACGCTTTTCGTATGTGTACTTCACTTTATTGAAATCAAATGTTACGCTAAATAAGATATTTATTTAAATAATAAAGATGAACACAATAATTAAATTCAACATCTTTTGGAGAATTTAATTAATTAAACCTAATCTTTTACCAAAAAAGTTTATCAAAGCTGATTGTCATTTATCTACCACCTATAAACTGTAACAAAACAATACGATGATAGAGACATCAAAATAATATAATTAAATCTAACCTTTACACAAAAATTTTCTCAAAGTCATCTTACACTCATCTACCACCTGTAAACTATAACAAAATAATACGATAATAGAGATATCAAAATAATACAACTAAACTTAACGTTTACACAAATCTTTACCTACAAAAATTCCTCAAAGCCGACTGATCAACATTCATCTGCCACCTGTAAACTACAACAAAATAATACAATAGCGATTACAAAGCTTCAGTTTTGATGAAAATAATTCTTGTCTAAGCGAAAATTTTGACCCTAAAGAATGAATTAAATGAAAATAAAGAAGAGACATGCAACCGAATCAAGTTAGAGTAGCATTAATCATATTTTCACAATAAGTAAACTGATTTCTTCTCTATTTTAACGTGCATCTCAATATTTATAGAAGTATTTCAGTTATTTTTCTATACTATGTTAGGAGTATTTTTTTTCCTTCCATATATTTTAGGAGTCTCATATATTTTAGGAGTCTAGTTAATATAATATAAATAATTTAATAATAAATTAAAGAAAATAGAAAAGACAGTTTTGTCTAAAAGAAGGTCTTTAAATGAAGGACAAAAAGTTCAAATTACTTTTGTAAGGATCTTCACACTTTTAATATATTATAGATTTATTATTTTTTAAAAAAAAAATTCACCCAGTATTTGATACTCATTTTGCGGTGCAACTAGCTAGTTCGAATTCATGTCGAAATGTCTCATTTTGAAAGGTAAAACGTTCTCAGAAGAGATATAGCAGAAGAAAAGTATAATTGGAGAGTCCTTCTATTAGTCCAAGATCGAAACTATGAAAGATTATTAGAAAGGAGAACTTGGAAGAACACTACTTGAATTGATTAATTTTTTTTTTAAGGTTAATTACAAATGCATAGAATTATCCTTTCTTACACTTGTTTGAGGTGATTCTAGATACTACAAGATCTAGATTATTCCATATTATATTAGATCTAGATTATTTTATGATTCTACAAATATATAACTCTCTAGAATATCTACACACTTCTTAGATGTGACTATTAAAAAATTTCAGTAACCTTATCTTCTAGCACTGCTCTTCTAGAATATATAGATAATTCTACACGATGCTATAGTAGTAATTCTAGAAACTTTACAAGAAAAACTATGATTTCATATAAAAAAAATCTACTTTAATATTTTTCGCATTCCCTACTAACTATCAAGAGTGACTCCAAACTCAAAATCTTTTATTAAAAATGGAGAGATACTTATCACTCCAAGTGTGATCTTCTCTTTTACTCCAATTGTGAACTTTTGAAAAATGACATTAAAAAAAAACAGAAAAAGAATGTTACTAATAGTATACCTTTGTAAAGTTTAAGTTATATGCATTGACGATATAAAAATATTTAGATAATTAATTTATTATAAGCAAATTAAATTTAAGATAAATTTCTCCAATAAAATATTAACTATAACATAATAAAAACAACTATCTTGTTATCATAATTTACACTAACAATATAAAAATATTTAAATTATGTAGATAATTATGTATATAACTTAGAATCCTACTTCATAGCTCAATGCATAACTGCATAAAATGAGTAAAAGGTTATTATTTACATAGTTAACATAAGGTAGTTTTTACAACATCATGTCATCTTTATTTATTGTAACAAATAATAATATGTATTATGTTCAAGATTATGAATCTCACAACTTAAGATCACTTACACATACATATTACTATTTGCATAAGGTGATGATGTAAGAAAATTCTTTGTACTGATGATGTGTATTATGTAAATATAATTAGCGATATCTCTAGATTGATACTAAGATATCTCGTGATTGATTTTTCATATCTTAGTATCTCATTATTGATTTGGAATCTATTTAGGAGAAGATCACAATTTCTTATTAGTTGATTTTTTCCTTACTTGTTTTATGCTCTGTTGTATATATACACATACATATCAATAAAATCAAACACTTCTCTTCCACTAAAGTTTATATGGTATCAAGATCTTAAAAGCTTCACAGTATTTTTTTCCAGAGAATTTGTTTTATTTTCTCTCTACAAAAACAATGGCTCCAAGTAATTCCTCCACTGAGAACACCTCCAATCAATTCCTCCACTGAGATCACTTCCACCACACTTTAAGGCTATGCGCACACAAGCTAACTTCAGGTATGCAGTTAGTTCACACTTTCTCATGTGGCTGCACCAAGTTCTTCCACATTGTCACTATAAATAACAATGAGCAGTTGATTAGTATCAACTTTTTGCACTGACACCTCTAAAGCGCTACAATACGAACTACACGTCATGAAAATATCAGTGGAAAACCATCCTCACTGCATATGAATTTCTTCACTTTGTTGAATAACCGCCTAGTTTAACAACCATTTTTTTTCATAAAAGGCAAGACCATCTCATTCGAAGTGCCATTGTTGCCTCTCTATTTTCTGATATTGTTCCATTTGTCATTGATGCCAAGTTTTCTATGCTCTTTGGAAAAATCTAGAGGCAACCTATGAAAAGCCATTATGTGCCAGTATCATGAGTCTTAGAGAATCCCTAAGCAACATGAAAAAGGTTAACCTCTCCATTACCTCATACTTTCCGAAGATCAAACAAATCTGCAGTACTTTAGCCTTGATTGGCATTCAAATTTCGATGAATGAGCTCTTTCTTCATACTCTTCATGGACTTCCAGCAGAATATGACACTATCACTTCAGCTCTACGTGCCCGAAAAACTCTAGTGACCTTTGAAGAGCTTCATGAGAAGCTCCTTGATTTTGAGCGAAATCTTTTCGCTCATCTTCCTCTACCATATTTCCAATTACAGCAAACTTTGTTGCTAAATCATCTCCTCACAACAATTATTCTAGGACCAACAATGCTCCGCGTCCAAGAAATAACTCAAATCAACTTGCCGCTAACAATATCGATGCTCAATTTGCAAACAACCACAGGAATCGCCCTCGTGTTACTTGTCAGCTTTGTGATAAACCTAGTCATCACGTGAAGCAGTACCAAAAATTATTGGCAATCTTTTCTCTAATTAATGGATTTGAATCAGATGGACATACAAGAAATTAGCAATACTCAGCTTCAAACACAACAGCCACGTGTTAATTTTGTACCTCACAACAATAACAATAATAAAAATTGGCTAGTTGACTCTAGTACCTCGCATCACGTCACGCAGGATCTCCAAAATTTATTTCTTCACTCCGATTATGATGGCAGTGAAGACATTATGCTTGGTGGTGCTAATGAACACAAAACCACCAATATAGGATCTACTTCTTTACCATCATTTTTTTGGGTTTTAACTTTGTCCAATGTTTTATATGTTCATAAGATGAAGAAGAACCTCATTTCTGTTTATCAACTTTGTACTTATAATTATGTCTCTATCTCACTCTCACCTTATTCATTTGTTGTGCAGGACTTTTGTACGAGGGCACCTCTACTAGCAGGGAAACCTGAAAACGGTGTTTATCTGTGGCCTTCCTCTCTTCGATCACTAACCTCTCCTCAAGCCCTTGCTGACGCCACTGTCACCATAACTCCTTTCAATTGACATCGACGTCTCGGTCATCCTTCCTCTCCCACTCTTGGACAAGTTTTCAAGCTTTTAAATATTTCATCTTCAATAAAAAAATTATTCTTTTTTAATTCTTGTAAATTCAGTAAAATGTATAAGTTTTCTTTCTACAATAAAGAGTAATGCTTCTTTAAAATACATTTATTCTGATGTTTGGGGTCCTTCACCAAAAATTTTAATAGATAGTTTTCAATATTATCTAATATTTGTTGATCATTATACAAAATACATCTGGTTCTTTCCTATAAAATAAATGTCTGACATATCCATTACATTTTAAAAATTTAAGAAAGTTGTATAAAAGCTTTTTCAAAAGCCCATCGTCTCTTTTTACTCTGACAATAGTGGTGAATTCATCCATCTTAGATCCTTCTTTGAGAAAAATGAAATTTCTCTCTTTCTCACTTTCTCACTCCTCCACATACCCCTGAACATAATGCAATTGCCGAATATCGTCATCGTCATATCGTTGAAACAGACATCACCCTATTTACATAATGCAAATCTCCCTCTAAAATTTTGGTTTTATGCCTTTACTACTGCAGCCTACCTAATTTATCGCTTACCTATCAAAACTTTAGAGAACCAGCCTCCCTATTTTTGGTTGTATGGCAAACATCCAAACTATACCTATCTTCGGGTCTTTGGTTGTTTGTGCTACCCATGGTTAAGGCCTTATAAACAAAATAAATTGCAACCTCGCTCCATCCCATGTATTTTTCTTGGATAATCGTGAAATCAAAGTGCTTATATTTGTTTTGATCCTGTGAAGTCTAGGTTGTATGTCTCCAGGCACGTGGACTTTGTGGAGCATCATTTTCCATATTTATCTATGAAAATTAAGATCAATTGACCTGATTCTAACAATGTTGATATATGGGCTATTGGGTTCATAGTATATGAAAGAAGTGTGAATGAAAAAATGGTGGAGGGGAAAGAGACATTAAAATGGAAAGTGTACTCCCAAATTAGAAAGTTTACTCTTTCTCTCATATTGGTGGAAGAAGAGAGTTTGAAAGTGTTTATAATCAAGAACGCTTACTCTACATGGCAAGTGAGGCAAAGAAATAATATATGCCTCGCGCCGTCGTCGTCGTCGCTCGCTCGGCTTCGGTTTCATCTTTGGATTTAAAAGATGCAATCTTTGATGAACAGAAGATTGCATCCTTTGGAGTGAACCATTGCCTCTTTTCAGAAGAGGCATGTTGTGGCTATATAAACCCGGTTTCTTCCACAGGTTTAGTACGAAAATTTTCTGATTAAAAACTCTCTTCTTGTCTTAAAAATATTCTATGTGATCACTCAAAACGTTCTGTGAGTTCGAAGATATTTCAACCGTTCGAGGTACCGCTACTATTATTCTGTTACCCATTTTATCCTGCGAGGAAAAATTCCACAACCTCGGGTACAGTAAGGGGGATTATTTTCTTAAGGAAAATCCGTGAATTCGGATGACTTGGCTATTTTCTGTTTCATCTTAATTTCTGAAAGAATAAAATACACCTCTTGGAAAGGTCATTTTGATCTTGTGTTGAGGGTATTTGATATAATTCATTGTGTTCTTGTTTATACCTGAACTCTAGTTGAAGTTATTGTTCTGCTTATACTGATTCTGTGTACCCGAAGTACAAACTAAATAACATGGGCTTCCTCTCATTATACCACTTCTTTTACATTAAGTCCATCAGGTAACTCTTCTCATGTTATATCTACACTATCGGATTTAGAAAGTACCTCTCATGAGTCTAATCGCTCTTCATCAGACGAGCCTAAGAACTCCATCGCATCCTTTTCAGGTATGATTTCTGCTACTTCTGATTCCTCCATTCCTTGTTCTGCTCCTACACCAAATCATCCCATGGTTACCCATTTTAAAAATAATATTAATAATCCAATTGAAAGACTTTGTCTTAGTTTTGCCTTAACTCCTAAACCCGAATCATTCAGTGCCACACAATCTTCTAAATTGCAAGTCATTTCCTCAAATACAATAAGCAAACCCAAGTCTATCAGATAATATTTTTCTTCTAATTCAATACCCAAACCAATTGAGCCTAGGAGTTTTAACCAAGCACTAAAAGATCTTAAATGACGTGCTTCTATTAATGAGGAATTATCGGCACTAAGGGTCAAGGCATATGATCTCTTTTAACAATAAATTCTCAAGTCAAATCTATCGAGTCTAAGTGGATTTTTCGTGTTAAATACAACCCTAATGAAAGTATTAGCCGCTATAAAGCTCGACTTGAAGCTAAAGGTTTCTTGCAGCCGTTAGGTGTTGATTATGGTGAAACATATTCGCCAGTAGCAAAGCATATCACAGTGCGTGTTATTCTCTCACTATCTGTCTTATTTGATTGCCACTTCGTCAATTAGATGTTAGCAATGCCTTCTTGCACGATAATTTAACTGAGGAAGTTTATATGCCTCAGCCTCCTAGGTTAGTGAATGAGACATATCCCACTCATATTTGTCGGCTTCACAAAGCAATTCATGAATTTAAATAGGCTCCGCAAGCATGATATGATAAACTCAAATCCTATTTTGTTTTATATGAATTTTTCCATTCTCAGTCAGATCATTGCCCATTTATACATGCTATGGAGTTACATTTTATCTCATTATTTATGTTGATGACCTAATTATCACGGAAAATAATCAAAGTTCAGTGGAAGATTTTATTGGGTGTCTTACTAATCGTCTATCTATTAAAGATCTTGGTGATTTGCAATTTTTCTTGGGTGTTCAAGTTATTCGCTCATCTTTTGAAATTTTCTTGAGTCAACAGAAGTATATATATGAGATCTTAGACACAGCCAACATGGCTGAAGCTAATCCAATGCGTACACCAATGGCAAGCGGATCTTGTCCCATAAGTAGTGATGACTCTCTACTTGAGGATCCTAAAGAACATCAAAGTATATTTGAAAGTTTATAATATCTCCACCTTACTAGACTAGATGTGGCCTTTGTTGTAAGAAATTATCTCAGTTTATAAGTGCTCCAATGACTGCATATTAAGTTATGGTAAAACGAGTTCTTTGCTATCTTGCTGGCACATCTGCTAATGGTCTGTTTCTTTGGAAAGGCAAGTCATTAAATCTGTACGCCTTATCTGACTCAGACTGGGTTGCTAATCGTGAAGGTCGCTCCTCTACTACAACATATATTGTGTTTTTAGGCTCTAATTCGATCTCACGGAGTTCTAAGAAGCAAAGAGTTGTTGCTCGCTCATCCACAGAAGCTAAATATCGTGTTATTGCTTCAGCTTCAGCGAAAAATTGTTGGGCCCATAATTTGCTTAAAAAGTTATCTATTTATCTAAAGGAATCACCAATTATCTACTGTGGCAATTTTGGCGCGACTTATGAATGTGCTAAACCAGTTTTTCATTCCAAAATGAAGTACATTTTGACTGATCATCATTTTATTCGAAATCTCTGCCAACAAGGTCAGCTACGTGTTTCTCATGTCTCATCCCAAGATCAATTGGTTGATTTTCTGATCAAGTCGCTTCCAAAAGCTCCATTCGAAACACTATGGTCCAAGATTGGTATATCAGATCGATCTACTATCTTGCGGGACCATATTAGCGATCTCTTGATTGATACTAAGATATCTCAAGATTGATCTTCCACATATCTCAGTATCTTATCAGTGATTTAGTTTCTATTTAGGAGAAGATCACAATTCTTTATTAGTTGATTCTTTCCTTATTTGTTTTGTGCTCTCTTGTATTATACACATACATATCAATAAAATCAAACACTTTTGTTTCATTAAAGTTTATAAATATAAGGTAATTTTTAAAATATCGTGTCATCCTTATTTATTGTAACAGATAATAATATGCGTCTTACGTTCAAGATTATAAATCTCACTGCTCAAGAACGCGTACAAATATATATATTACTATTTGCATAAGGTGATAATGTAAGAAATCTCCTTATACTGATGATGTATATAATATAAATATAAGGTACTTTTTATAACATCGTGTCATCTTTACTTATTATAACAAATAATAATAATAACAATTGTTTTAAGTTTAAGAGTACAAATCTCACTAATAATACTTAACAACGTACACTTGCATATAAACATTATTATTTGTATAAGGTGGTGATTTAAGAAAATTCTTTTACGATGTATATGAGTTAAACTCTATAAAAACTCACCTTAGCAGCCATTTTTCTCCCAATAATTTCCAAAGCAAACCCCTCCCTCCCTCCCTCATGTCCCTTTCTACAATAACCCTAAAACCCCTCTTGTTTTCTCTTCACAACCACAAAAATTGATCTCTCATTTCAACATCCTACATATTTTTTTCTACTTTAAATACATTTAACTCCCCAAATCTTCATAATCTTCATCTTCATTTTCCTTTGATATACACCTTTTAATTTTAGTATACTCATTATCATGTCCATTACTGGAATACATCCTGAGAGTACTACTACTACTACTGAAAAAATGTCCAAGAAAATTATCCAATGTAGGAATAATTCAGGAGAGATTGATGTTTTTGAGGCTGCAAAGTATTTTTCAGCTGCAAATGATCAAGATTATTATTCTTGTTACAACAACAACCATATTTTGCACAACAACAACAACAAGCAAAATTTGAGAAGTGGAAGAATGAGTCTTGACATGCCTATGTTGAGAAATTCTTCATCTTCATCACTTGTTGTTCCTTCGCAAACAACAACTTATCATCATCAACAACATCATCATCATCAACATCATCATATTATGGATCAAAAACCAAATATGATCAAACAAAAAGGTCAAAAGAAGTACAAGCAACCAAGTTCACCAGGAGGAAGACTTGCTAGTTTCTTGAATTCCCTTTTCAACCAAACATCATCCAAGAAAAAGAAATCATCATTAATAGTATCACAACAATCTTTGAAAGATCAAGAAGATGATCAAAGCCCAAGTGGAAGAAGGAAAAGAAGAAGTAGCATTAGTCACTTTAGCTTTAGAAGCTCAAGTAATATTAATACTACTAATAGTACTAACAGTACTAGTAGTGATTCAAAATCATCATCAAATAGTGGATTTAGAACTCCACCTCCTTATACTCCTACTCCAACAAAATCCTACAAAGATTTCAAAAACTTTGCATATAGTGATCATCACAAGAAAACCAACATCATCACTGGTGATTATTCTTGGTTGGATGACAAGTTAAAGTTGAGTAGCAAAAACAATGGAGTTTATAATAAGATCAATAACACAAACAATGGATTGTTAGTATCATCAGAGAAGAGCAAGACATATAACAAAGTTGTTGATGTTGATGATGATGGAGATAGTGATTCAAGTTCTGATTTGTTTGATTTGCCAAATATTGACTTGGATTACTATTCATCAAGTGGTTTGCCTGTTTATGAGACTACACATATGGATAACATCAAGAGGGGTGCACCAATTTCAAGTGGAGCAATTTGAAGGGGAGTCTTGACCTATGTTGCTCATACTCGTCAAAAATGTCAATGGGTGTGTGTCGGATTCGTCAAAACTAGTGTATTTTTGAAGAATCCGACACGGGTGTGCAACGTCAAAAATTAAGAGTCCAATGAAGTTAGGGATCCATGTCATGTAACTAGGAATGCATACTACAATAGTTCAATGTGGTCTAATCCATCTGAACCTCGTGCATGCATAGCAAAAGCTTAGTCCACCAAACCCTTTTTATTTATTTTGCTTTTGTTAATTTCCATCTCCTTCACAAAATACTCATATTGAGTTTTTTTTGAAAAAATTTTTTGTGGTTGATGTTTTAGCCATGAAAAAGAAAGTCTTGATTTTCTTGTCAGGATATGGCCATAGATCTGCCTTTTTCTTTTTTTGTGATTCTTTAGAAGTTTTCGCAAAGCTTTTTACTGTTTGTACAGTTTGAAATGTCTTCTTTGCCTTGACTTTTAGTGCTTTACTTTTGGAGTTATTGATTATTGAATATATTGGAGTGTAAGCACATCATGTGTCCACCACTATAACAACTTTGATATAATTATGCATGATTAAAATTGATTTTATTAATTTTTTTTTTTTTTCAATCTATCATGATGAAAAAACCAACCATAGTCATAATAACATATGGAGTATATATTCCAATATTAATTATCTTTTGACTTTAGTGATAAGCATTAACAGATCAGATTAATTAACTCATATTATGAGAACTTGATAGAGTTAGTTGTTTATGATAATTAAGCTACCAACCAAATCATTGTTGATGTGTCAACAATAATAACGACGTAACTATGAGTATGCAGATTTTATCTCTATCTTATAAAGATAAAAGAGATTGTTCCTCCATTAATTTAACAGTTTGTAATAGACCCTTGACTCGTATAAAAGTATCATTGTCAATTCGTCATTTCATTATATTGTATTAGATGTTCGTATAAGTATGATTAATAAGGGACACTTAAGTTACATGTACATTTATTTAATTCAATTTTTTTTAGAAAAAAAAAAAAAAGATAAAGGGAATGTGTACGGACAAAGAATGTATTTACAACTCTATATAATATAATAGAAAATGATAAATTAAATAAGACTTATAGGGTTAAATTAATAATAATTAATTAGATCTTTGTTATAATTAATGACACACCACTTTGTCTAATCAAAGACACAAAGCACTATAAAATCATGCAAATCTATACCATAATCTTAGTTAGAAAAAACACATTAATAAAGACAAAGAATCTAGGCCCAACCTTGATTTATTTATGCATAAAATGACCCAGAATTAAAGCATGCTAAATAATATTTAAAACAAAGGGAGAGAGACAATTAAACAAATTATCAAAGAGAAAGTCCATTTATGTTTTTGTGATTATTGTAAATGTCCAAAAAGGGTCCTAAAATTAATGACTAATTTATGAAGAATGGACAAATCTAAAGGTAGAGGACTAGGTTTTGATAATTATTAGCAATAATCATCTGCAATAAATTTATAATATAAAACTCACATATGTGTTTGATGTGTCTGTTTTTGTTATTACACATATTAATTATTCCCCTAATTTTTAAATATTTATTGTCACTCTTCACTTTCCATATTCTTTATTATTAATTTTTGTTTTTTTTTTTTAATTTGTCTTAGTATCAATTTTTGGGCTCGTCTAGTACTCAAAAGTGCACTTTCTATCAAAACCGACTCCATTTCTAGCTAAGGTTTGAACCTAAAATTTCTTATTAAAACTAGAGAAATACTCACTACTCAACCACAATTTTTAACATTTCAGAAGAATTTCTTCAAAAATTTTATACGAGTAAAATTACAACTTAATACTAGTACTTTTTAATATATTTCTCGATTTCTACATTTTAATTTTCAAAATTAAACTAATGGCTGTCCGATTAAACTATGATAATTTGATATTTGACACCTTTTAACTAACCAAAAGCTATAATTAGATTCTGATAAAATAAAATAAAAATAGAAACCAAAAGAAAAAGATAGCAGGATAATAAGAAGCATGGAGAATATGGACCAATATATATACACCAAGTAATTATTTAAATAAGCATTTGTTGTCCCAAAATTATACCACTAACTCTTTATGGTTCTAGAGTTTAAACAAAAATTTATGAGCCAAGATTTTTATCATTGATTTCCCCATCGCACGTCCAAGACTGGATATTTATAGCGTGAACAATATAAAATGGAGGCCAAAATTAGGTAAATCGATCATGAATCGGGGATTGCCAACCTGATCTGATAGCCTGATAAAGAAATAAACTTTGAGCCCAATCAACCCAAAAACATAGAAAAAATAAGCGAACTAGCCATTTTGTCCTGCATATTACTCTTTATGATGGTACTTTGAAAAAATACATTACATAGAGAAATTATGTAATTTTATAGCACATATACACTGATACATGTATCTGTATATCTAGAAACTCTAGTTGTCATTGCCCACCCTATACATTGATATACAACTACAATCAAGTAATGTAGTAAATTTTACTTATATACCGACATGTTTACCATTATTAATTACTAAAAATCTCAACATTTTTTAAAATCTCCTAAAATCCCAACATTTGACCTCTAATGATACAAATTAATTACATTAGATACATACTGCTGATACATGTATCTAATGTGATTAACTTGTATCACAGGAGATACATACATTAGATACATATAGGGTTAACTTGTATCTCAGAAATAGTTAAAAATATGAAATGTTGGGATTTAAGTAATTTTTAAGAAGTGGGGGGATTTTTAGAAGTTTAGATAGTTATGTTGTGGTTTTAGGTAATTCTTGCAATAATGTATTCACGTACTTTCGATTAGAATGAGATATTATATACGCGTAGATACATGCAAATTGGAAACGAACCGAAGAAGAATGGACCATATGGGAAATGAACTCAATCCACTAAGCCATTTCTAAAAAGCCCAGTGGATCAATGCAAGCCCAAATGAAGGAGTTGCCCAAGTAATGTGTTCAGTCCCTAAGCCCAACAAGAAGCCCAACATTGTGTATCTTTTCTTCTTTAATTATTGAAACAAGAAAAAGAAAAAACATGTTGAAAAAATGGATTATTTACTACAAGAAAAGAATAATATTTGTGATGAATAATTTGTTCGAGTTATTTATTGGTCACAGATTCATCACAGTTTTATGTGGTGGTAAAAGACATAAAATTAACGACAAAAAAAAGATTGGTAATGCCCCTATAAATTATGTGGTTGATGACATGTATAAATTAATAGTAACAATTTTAAAAAGAATTAGTAGAATAACCAAACACACACACACAAAATGTGAAGAACAATTGATCTGTTGACTTTTTTTATATTAAACATTCACACCAATAACCTTTGTTCTTAGTTATAATTTATTAAAGAGATAATGCATCAAAACCCTAGTAAACTTGTTCTTCCAGCTCACTTTAGCACTTAAACTTAACTTCCGTTTATTTACCCCCTTAACATCTTTAAAGCGAATTAATTTTCTCTCTTAATATTTAATACCACTCTCATGAGAGAGAGTGCATCACACTCGCTGCCACATCAGCGCCACATCAACGCTACGTCAGAGCCACGTACGAAGTTCGATTTTTCTTAAAAAAAATTAATCCTCCACACTTTATTTTTATATATTTAAAGTATATATATATATATATATATATATATATATAAAATAAAAAAGACACCCCCTTCCTCAATTTTCTTTCTTTTTCACAACCCCCCACCTACCTCACCTAACCCGCCCCGTACCCTGCAACGCAGCCCCCTCGCTCCTTTTCTATCTTCTTCAAACCACCCCACCTCTCCCCTCACCTCCATTTTCTATCTTCTTCAAACTTAAAGCATATTACCAATTCAAGAAACACCAATTATTCCTTCATCAAACCATCAATTGAAGAAACTCAAATTTCAAGCACAACTTTACAACATCATTAGAAAACTCCAATAATCAATTTAGACATCAATCATGATTTCAACGAACTCATTTTTTATTTTTTTCAAACTTTCTCAAGCTTCAACAATGACGGATACAAAATTAAACTAGCAAAATTCATACCAATCAAACTCAAAATTCAAGTATAACTTCACATCATCATCAGAAAACCCCAATAATCAATTTGAACATCAACCACAAATTCGACAACAAATTCTAACCCATTAAAATTCATAACTTTTCACACACATATTTCCTTTCTTGAAGAAATTAATGAAGATAATGGAAGTGGAGATGAAGAGTTAGAAGAAGGAGAAGAAATTGGGGTGGATTGTAAGAAAAAATACAAGAAAACGGGGGGAGGGGGAGGGCGAGGAGGGTATGAAGAAGATAAAGATCGGGTGGGGTGAGAGGTAAGGGGTGGGTTTATATATATATATATATATATATATACATATATATATATACACATACATACATACATATTAAAAAGTGAGACCATATCAGTTTTAAAATTAAAAAATGCGCTTTTTTCTCTTTTTAAAAAAAAAAAATCTACGTCAGCTTGAGAGGTGAAATAATTCACTTTAAAGATATTAAGGGGGTAAATAAACGAAAGTTAAATTTAAGTGTTAAAGTGAGTTGGGAGGACAAGTTTAGGGATTTTTTGATGTATTACCTCTTTATTAAAAAAAAATGTAATACGATCATGCATATGTGGCTCATATACATAACAATGCTATGATATAACAAAATTTTTAAAACTTAAAAATATAAAACAATGCTTAATATTCATACCTAATATTCTTTTATATATATAACAGTGTTATACATAGCACGATTATGTATTTGTTTCAACACATATACATAACAGAATTATATATATGATTGATATACATAGTTGTGCTATATATAACATTGTTAATGTATAATATATACATAACTCTGTAATATATATATGCTGAAAAAAACAGCACATCGATGTTTGTTTCCCCAAATATACATAATAAATTTAAGTATATGGGCTCATATACATAATAACGGTATGTATATGTGATGAAGTAACAATAAATATCGACCAAAGCCCTCAAACATGTACATAGCCGCAATATGTATCAGGTTTAAAGCAACTACACTGATGCGTTATAGCTATGTATATGAATAAAAAAATTAAGCAAAATAAACAGATTCAGGCATCAAGCACTCTACCTTGTGAAGACGGAGTCGTGATATTCGCTACTTGCTCCAAACATATAACTTCACCGCTGGCAACAGCAGCGACGGTATCGGAAGATGGTTCACCGCCATCGATTGATGCTGCGAAACTAAACCTAAGTTCAACGATTACGAATGGATCATTGAGTAAAAATAATGTGTTGGCAGTGATTGATTTTGAGAATAATGTTAGTTCGTTCGTGCCGATTTCGACAGCGTCGTATGTTAGTTTGTCAGTAAGTAGAAAGATAATGATGAGGATTTTGATCCAAATATGGTAACCTCTTGAATGTGACTCCTTGACTGTAGCCACTTTTCAAGGCAAAAAACACATATAAATGGGAATGTAGAGTTATAATGAAATATTTGTAATTACTTTTGAAGTTTGGAATATTATGTAACAATAAAAAAGTAAATTATAGTTTTAAGTAATTTTTTCTTTCTTTAATTATTGAAACAAGAAAAAAATATGTTTAAAAATAAATTATTTACTACAAGAAAAGAATAATATTTGTGTCACAGATTCATCACAATTTTATGTGATGGTAAAAGACATAAAATTAACGACAAAAAAAGTTTGGTGTGCCCCTATAAATTATGTAGTTGATGACATGTTTAAATTAGCTGTTACAATTTTAAAAAGAATCAGTTGAAGAACCAAACATACAAACAGAAATGAAGAAAAATTGATTTGTTGACTTTTTAATTTTATTTTTTTTAAAACACCAACAACTTTAGTTATTAGTCATAATTTATTTATTTATTTTTTTAAAAGAAGGGACACCTTTTCTTTTCTTGTAGTAATCCTTGTTTATCACTATTAATGTCACACTCCAAGCTAATGATCGATACGTATTAATATGTTTTTGATCCAAAAAATATTACGTTTTTTTTCTGCGGGTTAAGTTATTATCGAGCTTAACAATGTGCATTTCATATAAACTAATTGATATATATTATTTTTTTTAGGTACGATATTGAATTTGTCTCAAGTATCATCTGCATTCATCTTCAGAAATTTATCAACTTAAAAAGTTTAATAATCCCTCTTTTTGACCTTCAAAGCTTGCGACTCATCAATGAGATAAGTTAAGGGAGAAATCTAGAACGATAGAATATTAGGAAATAGAAAATTATTGTGCAAATGAGTTTAGCAAAGTTTTGCTTAAATACTATACAGGCAAAATGACTTTCTAGATCTTTATACTATGTCGGTATTGTAAGTTGGACACTTCTACTTACATGTTTGTTATTTGGACCCCTGAATCCACTAAAAAACAACATTTTAACACTCTCTCCCACGTCAGCTGCCATGCCTGACACGTCTGCCACGATATTTTTTTTTTTTTTTAAAAAAGTAATACATTAAATTTCAAGTCATTTTTAAAATGCTACATAATAAATTAAATATTAAAATTAATTTAATTAAATAATAAAAAAATTATAAATTGTAGAAAAATTTGTATAATCATGTTTTTATTTTTGCTCACAAATTAAACATCAAATCCATTCCAAATAATTAAAATTCTTCTCCAACTAATTTAAATTTTTAACTATAAATTCATATATACAAACATAATAAATTTTTTATTTTTAAATTTGAATATTTTTAACAAATTCACAAAAAATTTAATTTTTTTCAAGCGAAATTCACTAATTCTTTTCAATA
>NC_061121.1:12512137-12575349 GCF_002878395.1 Capsicum annuum
TTGAGAGGAAAAATTAAAATAAAAAATAAAAAGTGAACGTGTGTGTGCGTGGGTGGGGGGCTGGAAGAGTGTTGGGGTGGGGTGTAGGGGCTGGAAGGGGTTGGGGATGAGGTGGGGATGGGGTTGGGGATGGGAGTGGGGTGGGGAGGGGTTGGTGGGGTGTGGGGGGTGGGGGATGAGCTGGGGGGGGGGGGGGGGGGGGGGGGAAGGTTTTTTTTTTATAAAAAAAATATATACTATTTTTAAATTTTTAAAAATATTTTTAAATTAAAAAGATGGAGGAAAAAAAGAGTATTTTTTTTATTTTTTTTAATTTTAATATTTTTTATTTTTTTAAAAAACTGTTTTATGGAAGGGGCTGGGGGTGGGGTGGGCTGGGGCTGGGTTGGGGTGGGGTGGGATGGGGTGGAGTGGGGAAGGGTTTTTTTTTTTTTAAAAAAATAAATATTATTTTTATATTTAAAAAAAAATAAAAAGATGGAGGAAAAAAAAGATCTTTATTATTTTATTTTTTAATTTTAATATTTTTTAAAAATTATTTTAATGTAAAATTGGCCAAAAATTGACCCCCACTCACACCCCAAGCGAGTGACTACACTCTCTTTGTCCTAGTCACCATTTCAATGCCACATAGGCGAGGTCAACGGTCAAATGGTGCAAAATGTTGCTTTTTAATGGGTTCAAGGATTCAAATGACAAACATGTAAGTAGAAGTGTCCAACTTACAAAACCGACATAGTACAAGAGTCCAGAAGGTCATTTTGCCTACTATATACGTAAAAGAATGTGAGTGTTGCGGAAAATAAAATAAAATAAATAAAAAATGTACACTCTCTATTAACTTAAGTTTTAACCTTTTAAATGAGATAATCATGTGTTTCAATATGATATCAGGGACGACAAAAGCTTACAATTCAGTCTCACGTACTTTCACTATAAAAAAAAGAATTTAACGCATGTTTAGCCCATGAAAAGAAAAATCAGGCTCACACATCAAAAAAATGTTAAAAACATATTTAAATAAAACAACATAAAATTTTAAATAAAATAGTCACACACTCCAACAAT
Organism: Capsicum annuum; assembly: GCF_002878395.1. Taxonomy (NCBI): domain Eukaryota; kingdom Viridiplantae; phylum Streptophyta; class Magnoliopsida; order Solanales; family Solanaceae; genus Capsicum; species Capsicum annuum. Next base: position 12,513,206 of record NC_061121.1, read on the forward strand.
AAATATATAAATATATATGTGTCTTTACCTTCGATCGATGTAGCACTTCATTTAGGTCATTGAATCTAGAATAAATCAATTCTTTAAATACAACATTATTAATTAAAATTACAGTATTAGTGATAAATCATTTTTTTTTTGCACATGAAAAACAATACGTACATCATAAGCTTAACTAGCTATTACTCCTTCCAACACAAGATACTTGTCATGTATTACTTTTCAAAATTCAAATTATGTAAATTTTGACAAACAGCCTAATATGCATTTTTTTTTTTGGAAACTCCAGGAAAATCGACAGTCGCTACACCCCCTGCCACGGCCTTAAAAATTTGTTCCACAGCTTAAATTCATGATGTTCAAATCACACGACAATAACTTTACCGTCACTCCGAACTCCCTTCCTTATTGACTCTCAATGGTTTAAAAAAAAAAAAAAAGATAATCCGATGCACCAAAACTTCTATTATGTGCAGGAGCCGAAGAAAAATCAAATCACAATAGTTTATGTTTGCACCTTTACTTTATATTTCTATAAAAATTTGTTCCATAGCTTAAATTCATGATACTCAAATCACATGATAGTAACTTTACCGTCACTCCGACACTCCCTTCCTTACTGATTCTCAATAGTGGAAAAGAATAATCATTTCTGTCATGTGATATCAAAAAGTAAAAGAGGAATAGTTATTTTGGGACAGATGGATGGACAATATTTTTACAGATATTTAAAGAGTGAATATTCTTCAACTACTTCCTATTTATACCCAAAAAAGAAAAATCATAGGTTTTCCTCAACCAAACCAAAGAATAGGTGTCCTTTTTTTATTTTTAGAAATTTCATCAACAGTCTTTCTTCTTCAAGTAAAAAATCTTGAAATTCCTAACAGCAAATTAAATCAAAACTACTACCCCATGTAACATAGAAAGTGAAATGTAACATTAAAAAAATATATATATTAATATACAACAAGTCTATTTGATCTACCCACTTTGATGTTTAATTAGGGTCCTACCAAAAAACATTTAAGAATTTTGATGAGAGGGAAAGAGTCATATTCAAATGTTTTTATAATAGTTTTAAATTAATATATAAATATATTTTAAGTTAAATTTATAAATATTTAATGAATATCTCACATTTTGTATATTTAAATGTAGAAGATTTGGGTGAAATGTACAAGTTATCTTGAATTCAATGTTCTAGAGAGAGAGAATCTCTCTAATTTTTAACTTGAAGTCTCGTGTTTTAGGAGCGGATTTAGAAGAGAACCTATGGATTCACGAGAATCAAATTGACTTTTGCCTAGACCTTATATGTATATTTTATATATAATTCACTAAATATTCACAAATATTTGTTTGTGAATTGATTTATTATTTGTATATTAACTTGAAGTTGGTATAAGAATTCATAAAAATTAAATCTTGAATTCATATTTATCGGATTTGAGTTCTGACTATGAAAAAATTCTGACGTGAACCATTAGGGTGATTTATAAAAATAATATAATCTTGAGAATTTTGGTGGTCTTGAAAGAGACTAGTTATCCCACGAGCAAATCTTTAAGATTAACGCGATTTCTTTTTCTATTTTTTATCTTAAAAATTTGCTCATAGAACAAACGAGGTCAAAAGTTTAAGTTTCTATTTCTAAAGTCATTATTTGTAATTTTTTAAAAATATTTTCTCTTTGACAAGCCTTATTTAGTGCAAGTCGATTTAATCAGACACTAAATGAGAAACCCAAAAAAAAAAAAGAGAAAAAATAACATAATATACATCTTAACTTACCATATTTACACAAATTCTCACCCATTATAAAGTAATTACAAAAATCTCAACTAATTATGTATCATCGTGAGCTAATATCTCGACAGACCCAGAATCCAAAAAAAAATATCGGAAGCTAATTATGTATCTTTATAAAGAAAAAAAATATATCTTCGTTGGATGTATTATATATCTCGACAGATCCAAAATCAAAAGAAAAAAGTATCGAAAACTAATTATATTTTTTTAAAAGGAAAATAATATATTCGTTGGGTGTATCAGGAGCTAATTATATATCTCGACAGACCCATCAAAATCGAAATTTTCAGTAATTACGTAAAATATTAAAAAAATTTATAATTAAACTTCAAACCATCGAGATTTATATTGTTTGAAAAAATAAATGTCCTTACCAAATATATTTAATTGGACCAATTTATGAGCATGACATATAATTGAGGGGTTGAGTGTCAAAGGCAACAGTAAAGGTCAATTGCATAAAATTTCAACACCCTAGTGATTAGACACACCTAACTACCTGCATTTAGTAATAAATTATAATTAGCCCCTTTGATCCTTTAATAATTTTATCTTCAAAATCACCTAAAATGGAAACAAATGTTATTGAATTTGATTTTAAATAATTGAAGGAAATTCTCTCTCTCATACACATGCTCACAATAAGCACCCATCAAAAGTTACAAAATACCTTGAAGTTGCCTTTTTCTTTCGTTCTCCTTCCGTTTCATATTAGTTATCGAGAGTAAAATTATATTAATGTTTAAGAAAAATTGTATTTTTCATTAAATTAACATGAGAAATAGCACAATATTTTTTTAATTTTTCATCCGGTGTTCGATATCTATATTGCTCGACTAATCCAAATTCCTGCCGGATAGGGATCATTCGGGGTAGTGCTCCCTACCAACTCTAACCCGAGACCTCTTATTAAGAGAGGAGCAGTCTCGTCCACTACACCACATCCTTTGGTAGTCACAACTTGTTATACTTTTCGTACTGTTAAATATTTAAGTTTACTCTTAAAATATTGAGTTGATTTAACCTAAATGAGATTTAAAAACTAGACAAATCGATTTCTAAAAAGTTAAACACGAGAATTAATATGGGTGGAGAGTATAAATACATAAATAGGCACTTAAACAAAGTCTAGTACGATAAATAAGTATTCAATTTTGAAAGCGCACACTCATATCTAAACACTTCACGTTTTCATTGTGTTTCGTAGACACTTGCTGCCGATAGATAACAAATTTTAAAGGAATCTCGATAATTATTTTGTGAGTTAAAGCAATGAACTAACGCAATGATAAGGACATGTCTAAATGTGCATACTTAAAAGTTGAACCGCTTAATTACCAGGTTAAGCTTAAGTAGTAGTTTATATGTTAATTCCTTATTAAAAATATCAATATGTGGGGGAGTGGAAATAATGTTGACTTAAATGTATCTGGTTTTATTACAAGTGCTTCACTTCTCTCCAAGAATAAAAAGTGGCAAAGCACCATAGCACTTGTTCTCAGTTCTTTCCAACTTTTAACACACTTCTTCTGTGGTAAGTTTAATATAAACTTTCAATTTTTATCATCAAATATGATTAATCTTTATAATTTTGTGCGTTGTCCTTTTGATTTTCTTAATTGGGTATTTTCTTGTTTCTTGTTTGATACAGTATGATTAAAGGTCTGATTTAGTTTATATTTGTTTCTTGATTTGTATAGCTTGATGATTGTTATATAGAGGATCTTGATTTTGACTTAGTATACTTGTTACTAGTTTTAGTTTAATGTTTTGGTACTGTGCAATAATACTGTTCCCCTTTTAGAGCAATTTGTTTTGCTTGTGTTTTCTTGATTAAAAATAGTAATAATCATTTTTCATGTTTATATCTTAGGTCTGATGTAATCTGAATTCCAAGATTGGAACTTTAATTCATATTGACACTACTTAAAAAACACTTTTTTCCCATTGATATTTTGATTGAATCAGTGAGAAAAGAAAAAAGTAGTAGTGTTTTCACACAGAAAAATTAGGAAGCTTCATAGTGTTTCAATGAGAATCTGTTTTACACTGTGTGTTTTTCCAGTTAGCCGGTTTGGTTCGGTGGGAAAATAATGTTTGTAACATAAATTTTCCATTGATTCGCGGTGGGAAAAGCCTATGTTTCTAGTTGTGTGATGTATCTGAATTCCAAGATTGGAAAGTTAGCTCATACTGATGGATTTTCTGTCAACTTCATATTTTGCATATTCAGAATTTCAGTTGGATTTGGCTAGTGGTGAAGAATTCATTGTGAAGTTAAAAAATTTGAAGCACCGATTTGTAAGTCTTTGCAATTGTTATAGTTTTGAGAAGCTTTTGTTTTCTGAATGGAACCTTTGAGCTATGCTCTAGAAGGGGGAGGCCTTGTTTTTCCTGATAATGTTGAATTGCCTGCCTACACGACTTCAAGAAGTAGAAATATTGTGAAGGAATGGAATTTGAACCCTTTTTGTGATGTTGATAAAAGTATTTGTGGCTTTAGCGAAGAAATAACTGAAAGCACGGAGTTGCTGGGATCAGGTATTGCTGATATATTGAAGAAATCAGCTGCCAGCAACCCGTGTCCCGGCTTTTTAAGTGGTGAAATGGGTGATGGTTGCGGTAAAATGCTATCATCGGGTTCTATGTTTACGTTTGAACCAATTCCGGGAGAAGCTGGACTTGGAGCCATGTTTAATCATAGTGGTACTAAATCTAACAATCCGATGTCATCATCATTGATGGATTTGAAATTGGAGGAGTTGACTGATCATGGAGAATTAAGGACTAGTCAATCTTCGAAAGAAAGTTCGGTTCTTTCTTCTCCAGACTCTTCATTGCCAACTGGAAAAGCCCAAACAAAGAGTTTGCGTTCTCAGTTTTCTATCTCTCAGGTTCATGGTCAGAAGGAGGAGGAGTCGGCAACTGTTTATAGGGACGGCAAGAATAATCAATCTTTAAAGAGAAACTCGAGTTTGTCTTCTGTCAATCCGGCACTTCAGGGAAAAAAACTACGGGCTACAAATTTTCATTCCGAGGTTCCTGTCTGTCAGGTTCATGGTTGTAACAAGGACCTGAGCTCCTCAAAAGACTATCACAAGAGACACAAAGTATGTGATGAACACTCAAAAACTGCTATAGTCATAGTTAATGGGATTGAGCAAAGGTTTTGTCAGCAGTGTAGCAGGTATGGTCTAGCTCATCGCTGCTCCTTTTGTCATGTGATAAAATTCGTAGATTGCACTCTTGGTTTCCGACCAGCAAACAGAAGTAGAACTGAATGTGTGTGTGTGCGCTAAACGAACATAGAAATATTGTTGATGTATGGCATTTGATCTGCAAAAACCAGATATTGTATTGAAGTCATTTGTTTGACTAGGCATACAAAACTAAACCAAAGGGAAGATCGTGTGGATGTATTATCTAAACGAGGATGAAGTTTTTGCATACGAGCACTTAAAGATATTTATTTTGACATGAATGTGAAAACTACTATTAGCTCCTCCTAGTTTCCACTTAATATATTTGTTTAACGTATGCCTTACTGTTTCTGCGAACTTCAGTTTGAATGATCCACCAAAAGTTTTAGAAAGTCAGGTAAATATTCATTTGTTGAGTTACTTAATAATGACCTGCTAAAGTGCGAATTGACCATCCTCTAGATTCATTCTTATGCGGTCATCCTTAAAGTAGAGAACTGTTCGCGGTGTTAACAAAAAGAGACCAGCATAGTACCTTAGTCTCTGTGCTGATGGGAGGTCGCAGGATCATAGAGAAATAATCAAGGTCCGCACAAGTTGGAAACGAAGAAATGACCAGCGTAGATATTTGCTCTGGAAATGTCTTTGCTAATTTTTATGCATTGCGTCTAAATGTCATAATTTACATTTGGGCATGAATGTCTTGGCTTCTAGTCCTGCATAGAATTGCATTAATCTCTTAAAATGCAGGTTTCACTTGCTGGCAGAATTTGATGAAGGTAAACGCAGCTGTCGCAAACGTCTTGCAGGCCATAATGAACGGCGGAGGAAGCCTCAATTTGATACTCACTGGGGTAACCTTATCTCCCTCTGCTAATGACCATGTATTTATTGATTACGTTGAAGAGAGTTCTCTGCTTCATTTGTCTTTTAGGTTTCATTAATCAGTGCATGATTAACTTTGTCCGATCTAAAAGTTTCATCCCCCGTACTCCAAATCTCTTCCTTTTTCCTCTCAATACATAAAACGTACTGCTATTATTTTCCCGACTCTACTTTCATGCGAGGGCATGAAAGAACTTTTTACTCTTAATCCAATTTGCTTATCTTGAATCTGAAAGTTCGTTGGCGCTAATTTATCCTATGTACTTAATCATATCTAGTTAAAGATAGTTTTATATCAAGTTTTTCAATTTTTCATCTAGCACGCGTATCCGTAACTGATTATAATCATTCTTTTAGCTTTCTCCTGTTTCTTCTGCTTTGTTGACAAAAATTGTTTGCAGTTTAACCGACTACGAATTTATGGAAATGCAGGTTCAAGATTTTTGGATATGACTTCACAAAGGAGAGTACCATTTCTTTTCCCAGAAATATTTCCTGGTAGCTTCTTTTATCAAGAAAATTATGAAGATAATAACAATAGCAAGCACGTTAAATTAGAACTTAAGCCATTTTGCATCTCTGAATTGGCTGTGTCAGTCAAAAACGGGCAATTCCCTGCAAAGAGCATTCAACATCAGTACGGAATGAGAAAACAAGATCCGTCCAAAGTACACGTTGGGGCGACATTCTCAGTTCCGGAAATTTCTGTAGGGCAAAACTCCTCTTGTGCTCCCTCTCTTCTGTCAACAGGCATTTCATCAACTCTGCCTTGGATGGTTCAAGGAAACCATAATGCCTACATTAAAGGTGATCATCTTAATCTTGTGAAATCTGCCAGAGTTGGTGTTACAAGTAGTTCAACACCAATCGAGTTATATTCATCTGAAGTAGTTGAGCAAGACGGGGTCGTTGTTCAAGTTCCTGGTAGTGAGGCTGTTTCATTTGGAATTCAGAGAGATCACGGACATGGTCAAAGATCGAGCGCTATAATTTCCAAGAATTGCCTTTCTCCAGAAGGTGGACCTACCATGGATTTAGTGCAGTTGTCTTCGCACCTTCAAAGGGTGGAGCAGCAGAAAAATTCTGTCCAAGTGAAGCAGGAAAATGATATCTTTTGTGCTTTTACTTCCACTTGATACAAGGTCTGTAAACATGTCCATTTGATATTTAATACCTCTTTTCGTTTCTATCAGGAACTCAAAATGTCAATACATGTAAATTCATACTGTTGGTCGAGATCTTGTGGTAGCTGAAATGAAACTTAAACAAGATGTTTTGGCATCATCGCTTGTTATGAAGTTATAGAGAAAGTAAAGGTAGGACAATGGAGCGCTCACGACCAATAAAAACGTGTAATTCACGTCGTATGTCTTTTTTAAAGCAAGAATAATTTTTATCTTGCATTCAATAGACAAAAGACATTATTTCCTCATGTATATAAACTTGATGTCTGACAAGATAAAGTTAACAAATTGGAATCTCTTACACTTGTTCTGATAGTTACTATTTGTTGTTTCTTGTACTTCGACTATCGTTTTGTTTTGTTGTAGTACTTTTCTATTACTATATGATGTTTCTTGTACTTCCATTATTTCTTTTCTGAACTGCTTTGGACGAGACAAGTCTATCGGAAACAGCCTCTCTACATCTGAGGTAGGGGTAAGGTCTGTGTACGCTCTACCCTCCCCAGACTCTACTTTGTGGGAATACACTTGGTATGTTGTTGTTGTTCTTACGGTTACCTACACATGTTTAGGCAATAAATCGAGATAAAACTATTGTTTATAACTGCTTGCAGTTTTTCATTTCTAGTAATTAGTGAAGATTAAGGATCATTATGGGCCTTGGTCAGTGTGTATGTTTGTCCCATGATTTCTTTTATCGAAGCATGTAAATAACAGTGTGTTGATCCTTTACAGTGGTATCGAATCCCCCGCCCCCTCGCCCTACCTCCACCCCCTCCCCCATCCTTTCTCCCTTTTGAAAAGAGAGAAACCTCAAAAGCAAAAAGCAAAAGTTTTTAGGAATAGGAACTTCTTGTCTGAAATATATATATATCATATAAATTGTTGTTATCATGTGTAACCTTTTCTTGGTTTTTTCATCCTCACTGCAGTCTGAAGGGTCAACATCCGAAATGAAGAATCGGAAGATAATGAAGGGAGATTAAACTATTTCGCAAGTGGCTTTTCCAACAAGTCAAAAGGCAAAAGGCAGATTAACAAATGATTGATATCGGTGCATCTTTTGTAAGTGTCATCCGTAGCTTTTCTATTTCTTTTCATACATCAGCTGTTCGTTTCAATAGATCCATTTCGTCGACATAGTGCTCTATTATTTTAATAGTCGGTGTTGTCGTCAAGGAATCTTGCAGTATATACTGATGTGTAAGAAGAAAATAGTATCTGAGTGATGGCATTTCTTGTGTGTAAGATTTAAGATGAAATAGTATCATAAGGATAACATTTCTTGAGTGTAATTTCTGTATGTCATCTCTTTTATGTTACATTGGATTGTAAGAACTCCTTAAGTTTACAGAGACAAAGGCGGAGCCCGGGTACCGCTTCGTCAAGAAACACTATTAATATAAGTTTGAAGGTATCTTTTTTATGTATATATAGTAGATGTTGAATACCGCTTGATTTCTTTGTGCGGTTACCTTCTGAACCCTCTTAGTGAAAATTCTGTCTCCGCCACTAGAAACAATGGTAATTGCCTTTGTTGTGACATTTATAAATCTTCAGTTTTCCGTCAACAATTCTTGTGATGCATGTTGTTGTCATGTAACCAAGAGGTCAGGCGTTCGAGCTGCAGAAATGCAATGTAAGTCTGCGTATAATAAACTCTTGTAGTCCGGCCCTTTCTCTGTCCCCGTGCTTTTGAATTCTTGTGATGCAAATTCCATCTCCGCATCGTGAAAAGTGCAGAATCTTACTGTCTGTAGCAAAAATACCATACTTTTTGTTGATGGCTTAGTCTGCTTTCCAATTCAACACTTTTGCTGGCATACATGTGTGGCATTAGAAAATGTTGTGACTTGCAATGTATGACTTCTGCTGCAGAAAAGTTACGCTCAGCGCACGTGTCAACACGTGTACATACGCGAAAAAAGTAAACCTTTCGAGCAGCTATATTGGCATGTCTTTTCGAGTTGTAGGCGTGCAGAATCGTATATGGAATCTATGATTTAAGTAGAGTTTTTTTGAGATCTTTTTAGCTGAGATTTGACTTGGTTTGTTAGTTTTTTAATTGAGTTTAGTGTTATTTTATGCATTAGATTAATGTGTGTTTAGTTGTGGTCCTTGTAGAGAATGAAACAAAGAAGAAGAAGTGGTCCCTTATTTATTGAAATTGCCACATTCCATTTGGTTGAAGAATTTAGACCAATTGTTCCCATCATGTAGTATCATTCTAGTAAGTTGTAAAAAAATTGTTCAATATATGCAAGTAGATGTGTGTGTTGGGGGTTGGGGGGAGGACAAGTTGATGTACGTAGGTTTTTAATATTATTTGATGTCCAGAGGAGATATCGGAAACAACCCCTCTACGCCACAAATTTGTTACAAGGATTTTTTCTATTCCTAGGACTCGAACCGAGACCTAGAGTAAACGATTTTATTTAGAGACTAGTCATTAAAACACTCCTAAACTTGTCGTCTCAACTTTACTTAAACTCTTTAACCATACAGAGATTTCAAGTACCCCTTCATTCTAGTTTCAAGTGAATTAAGTACCCCTAAACAGAGAGAGTGTACTCACTTTTCAATGAGCCAAGGAAAAAAATTTAAGTAGACAAAATTGTACACGTGGCATTATTTTATTGGTCAACATATAACTCCTATTTTTTTTGACTTATTTAAATTTTTATTTTGATATAAATAAAATTCATGGTCCCACTTTTTTCTTAATCTTTTAAGTATTTTTTTAATTTCCAATAGGAGTACTTCGCTTTTTCTTCTTTCATCTCCATCTCACCTTACTCCTCCACTTCTATTCCATCGCACCAAAATAATCACTGCAACAATTAACTCCATAACACTTATCAACTATAAAGGAAAATATATTTTTCGTAATTTCTCCAATAACCTTTTGCAAATATGATTTCTTTTTCTTTTTTGCCAAGTATAAAAATTATATATCAAGGTTTAAGTAATTCATCAAAAGGAATTGGTGCAGTGGATGAGACTGATCCTCCCTTAATCAAAGGTCTCGGGTTTGAGCTCTGAGTATATGGAAAAATTCTTTGTACGGAACATTTCCCCCCGAATGGGGCCCTACCCGACGCGAATCTAAATTAGTCAAGCTCCAATGTTGGGTACCGAACACCGAATGTGAAAAAAAAAAAATCATCAGAAGGAGGAGATCTAACCAAGGAACAAATACCACAAAATGGTCCAATCTCATCCTCTATTGTCCTTCTCATATGTATATTTGGAACATCTAATTTTTTTTAAAAACCTCATTATTTCAAGGTATAAAGTATTTTATAAAATAATTAAGGTGCACGCAAATTGATTTAAACATTACTGTCAAAAAACTTCTTTTCTGCGTCATGGACACTAAGCTTAGTTTCCATAAGGCGAAGCGGTGACGTTATTCATTCATTCTAACAATTCATTATCCTGTTTTCTCTGAATTCAGTCTATTTAGTGATCGAGCCCGTACGTAAAATCGTCTAGCTTGTAATTTGCTTCTAAGAAAGTTTGAGCTCCTTTACTTATTTATTCTTCCTCGTCTCCCGGTCTCATCTGACCGTTTCGCTTTTTTTATATCCAATGACCAATATTATGCAACTTTCATACACCTTAATTAGTACATGTTCCTTAATGCTAAAAACGGATTTTATAACACTATTAATCAGTTGTCTTATATTTCTAATAAGTTGTTCAATATATAGTTGACATATTGAATCGTCTACATAATATGATGAGTTGATTGAAATTGGTCCAAACCGGATAAAATTATTTTTACTTAATAGAATATTTAATTCCAAGATAAAAACTTTCAACCAATACAAATTAAAGACAACTGCAGCAAACTTTAACTATCCTACATGTTTCTCCCAAGTAAATGGAAAACATCATTAATATTACATATAATCCCTATTTATTTCATTTTTAACCCAGCATTGCATCTAACCCTACAAAAAGAAAATGTTTGTCGTTAGATAAATGTGTATTACAATAATAATAAAAAAAAACTTATTAATTTGTTCCAAAGAAAAAAATAAATAAATTAAAGGGCTCTTACATTATTAGTGTTTTCAGATAAGGATCCTTTTGGTGGATTAGGAATGTACCTAGCCCACTACATAACAAAAATTTTTGTTAGAGATTTATCACAAAATGTGATTATAAAATAAAATCGAAGTACAGAAAAAAACTTATATACATGAATAATGTAAATCACTTTTACACTATCAGTATCAAAGTATTAGTAAATGCAATTTTAACATGTAGTGTGTGATATTTTTATGTTACGATTCTTATTTCTATGTGCAGTGACATACAATATAGTTAACTTTTAGGTGAACTAATGATATAAGAATTCTTCATACAGTTATTAAATCAAAAGTTATACTCTGGGAAGTTTTTAAATTTGCGTATAAAGATATGGAATAATTATCGCGGAATATAATGTAGGACGATTTTATTTTAATGTTGGACAATTTCATTTTGTGTTTGATTGAAATTTTATATTTTGGTATAAATAATTCCAAAATTGTTTATACCAAAATTATATATATATATATATATATATATGACTTAAAATTTTGATACTTCTTGAATTTTTCTAATTCTAACGCTTTTATATTTATTTATAGACTTTCAAATCTTCTTAAAATCAAATTTCGTTAATTTAGAATTCTTAAACTAATGAAAAAAAGTATTAGTAGTCATTAATTCTGATTACTTCTAACAAGGAAAGTTTTTATCATAAATAAACTTAATTAATTTTCAAATCTTAAATATTTGAAAAAAATAGTGAAAAGACGATTTTGTATAAAACAAAGACTTTTAATGAAGGACAAAAAGTTCTAACAAAATTTATAAGGCCTTCACAATTTTAATATATTTTAGATATAGATTATAGATAGATATAGATATAGATAGATTATAAATTATAAATATAGATATAGATATATATTATAGATATAGATATATTATAGATTAGTACAATTAACAAATATCTATCAATAATAGCATATTATTCACTAAATAATTAATTAACTTGAGATGAAGATTAGTGAAATAATTAAACTCACATTTTTAGCAGCTGCACTGAAAGCTTCTCTATGTGGTATTTCTGGATTTTCTGTTTTGATACGTTGTATCTCCTCCCTTTTATCAAAATAAAAAATCATATAATAAGTCGAAATCCGAAGGTTAAATTAATTAATGTTTTTTTTTTTAACTCAAACATAGAATCATCAAATTTTTGAAAGAAAATTTACATAAAAAAAAAATACTATAAGGTGCTATTTATTTTATGAACCAAATAATAATTAATATGTCACATTAAGTAGGAAAAAGAAAGTAAATATTTTGAATAAGTCAACAATAATAATAAAGAAAAAAATCTATTTACTTCATGAATCGATTATAAGCAGATGGAAGTCTGTGTTTCTTCTCAGGAGCTGCAACAAAGTTAAAAATAAAATAAAACAAATTAACAAAGTTAAAAATAAAATAAAATAAATTGACAAAGTTAAAAATAAAATAAGTGCCATTAGCTTAAGTAGAAGCAAGAAAAAAATTGAACACTACAAATGTAATTGGAATTAGCTACGAACTTCGCTGCCAAATTGCTCATAGCTAATAGAATTTTTCGATAAATTTATCCTTAATTTGCTATTTAGCTATAAAATTTGTTCGTAACTAATTCGTGTTTTATAACAGTGAAAATTATTGTGATATATAAAATAAAATGATACATACGTTTTACAACAAAATGTGCATGTGGTGGAGATAAAGGTTCACTAGAAGTTGATGAAGCAGATGATGAAGCTTGGCCCTTATTTTTAAACTCATCACAATAACCCTGTAAATTAAAACAATATATATAATAAATTAAATATTCAAAAATGTATAAAGTTTATGAAACTTCTCAAACAAGAAATAATCCAAAAAAAGATCGAGTTATGAAAGCAACCACCAGTTCTTGTATTAGGGTAAATGGTCTATGCCACACGATCTTATGGTTCGGCTATTTTCTGGACCATGCTAGCATATGACAAATAAAATAGATTGAGTTGTGGAAGCAACCACCAGTTCTTGTATTAGGATATATAGATGGTCTACACCAACCTGTTATGGTTCAGTTATTTTCTGGACCATGCTAACACATGATATATATATATATATATATATATATGATCGATCGAGTTGTGGAAGCAACCACCAGTTCTTGTATTAGGATAGATGGTCAATCTATGCCACACCTCTTATGGTTCGGCTATTTTCCGGACCATGCTAACACACATATATATAATGTATTGTGCATCAAACGGTTCTTTTTTTACCTGAAGAGTGGGTTGATGATCAAAGCATTGGGCTTGAATTGGAGGTCTAGTGCTTAAAAAAGAAAGGTTGCTGCAATGGCCACATTTCACTGTCACAGTATCCATTAGCCTCTTGTATGGAATTCCAACCTAAAACCAAATAAAAAAAAAAAAACAAAGATCAAGCTAAGGGTTACGGTTGGGTCGATAGGATTCATCTCTATTCTTAATCAGAAATTTTAAGTTGATAACTAATAGATATGAAAAAGATCCCAATAAGAATCCTCTTTAATGTGTCTTACGTAGCGTAAATTCAAATAAACCAGAGCCTTAATATGAATAATGATCTCCGGACGGAAACCAAAACAAACAAGACTTACATTAATGCAGTGATAAAGATGGTTCAAAAATTACTTTAGACCTTATGTATGTTCAAATAGTAAGTGTGACATTTTTGTTCTTTTGTCTATTAAAAAATTTCTGATTTCGCTACTGATGAAAAGGTCTGGGAGGGAAGTGAATTGAAAACACATAACATTCAAATTATGAAGGTGCACTTGTGAAAGTATATATGATGAGAAAATTAGTTGATATTATGATTTACCATGTGATTTGACAAAATAGAAGAACATTTCTTCTTAATTATATTCCTAAGTATAATATATATATATATATATACTAGAAAATAGTCATATAACTAAAAGGAAACAATCATAGTAGCTTTATTTTGACCTTCCTATTCTTTTCCCTATCAAGAAACAATTTATAAAATCACACATCACATAAATGATTGATGAAAACTTGTAAATCAAGAAAGATAAATTGATACATTGAAAAACTAATTATATCCATAAACTTTGATATATATGAACAATTTGCATGAAAAAAATAATTAAATTAAATTAAATTAAATTAATTACCGCGAGAACAGTGCTGCAAAAATTGCAACGAACATAGCAAAGATGTTGTTCAGAAGATTGAACATAATCCATGGAGTTTTTTTTTTTTCTGCTGGAGATGAGAAAATATGATTTTTATTTTTTATTTTTATTTTTGTTTTATAGGACAAAATATATGTATTGGGGGTAATTGTTAAGGAAAAAGAGAGAAAAATTGCACAGAAATTTGATAGTGGTTACTCTTTGTGACCTGTATGTGTTTATATAGTATTGTATATGATGTTATATTTATACTTGAATATTTAGAAGATTATTCATAACATATTTTTAACTAGTTGTTCAAGTTTTTATAATATTATTTTTACTCTCTTACATGCATGTAAATAGGAAGATATGGAGATCGAAAATTAGTACAGAAAGTTAATAGGCAGGGGCGGAGCCGGCCCTTTGGGTTGGGTTCATCCGAAACCCTTTCGACTAAAAAATATATCATTTATATATGATTAAAATTTATCTATAGTAGGTGTTGAACTCCCTTCGACTAGGTTTTCTTCAAAGATTGAACATCCTTAGTTGAAATCCTGGCTCCGCTAGTAAGTAGTCGAGCGTTGTCTAGCTTTTGCTTATCAAGTATTGTTATTATTCTCCTACTATTTTATTCTTCGATTTTATTATGACTTGTTATTTTCTTTGTTTCAGTTATTTTATTATTTGTTGTTCTTATTGTTCTTTTCTTCGTGGCATTACAATGGGTATGTTGTTGTCGTTGTTGCTCTTTTCTCCATTATTTTCATTATTAATTACTTCTTCACTACTGTAATCCTTTTCATACCTAAATTATTATGATTTTCTTGAACTGAGGGTCTTTCATAATCAATCTCTCGACTCTCATAAGATACGCATACACGTCACTTTTTTCAAACCTTACGTATGAAATTACACCAGTCATGTTGTTGTTATCATTGGCAGTGGGGACATGAAGACCTAATTGTATGAAATTTTAACGTGGTTGCATTCGAATTTTGAGGTTTTTCACCAATGGTTCTTGGTAATATATGTTGTGTTATGCTACTGTTCAAATTGGTTTCAGTGTCCTTCAAGTATGAATAAAAATAGAAACAAATTAAATCATACAATATAATGGTGATGACAAGGGTTTAGATTCTTTTGACTGGTTTGGTGATTTATAATATAAATAAAATAAGCTAATTACATTTTCTTGTTCTAAACAGGACAATATATTAAGTTTGAAATATATGACATGAATATTAACATAAGAAGACAATAATCTAGATATGCAATAATTTCTTGAAGTACAATGTTTGATTCTCTTGACAAGTCCTTTGCCTTTACTACTCTTATTACATAAAACTTTTATCTAATCATCATCTTATATTATGTTTTGTTTCTTTCAATAATTTGGGTAAATACATAAATGAATGTGCAATCACAAGAAATTGAATATGATCACGGTGACGTTAATGCAACAATATTTTATGATAATTATGCTACTTCTAAATAAAGCTCGGAGGAGCAACGATAAAGTTATCTTCGTGTGACTTATAAGTTACGAATTCTAGATATGGAATCAGTCACCGATATATGTTTGCATCAAGATATATAGGCTAGCTGCCTTTATCACACCCTCTTAGAGATATTACGGCTCTTTTCTTACATGAATACGAAATGTTTAGTGCACTAAATTGTCCTACTTTTTTTCTTATTTCTAGATCGATAAAGTTTAGATCATAGTAAAAAAAAAGAGGTGATTTTCTTTCTTGAGGAATTCCTATGACATCAAACATCCATAGTCATTATAATGCAAAGTATTTTTGTATTAATTATGTAATTGCTAACTCTTTTTTCCAATGATCAGCCCAAAATTGGGGTGCAAAAGGTTCATTATTCAAATTAGTTTTGTGATAAATTGTACTATATGTATAAAGTAATAAAAAAATTTTGTTGAATCTTTCAAATGTGTATACAATGTATAGATAAAGTTAAAATTATTTTTATGTACATATATAACAGATGTTGAATTCTTCTGATTTTTTCATGTGTTTACTTTTTAATATATAAGTTTTCTCAGTAAAAGTTTGTTTCTCGAGTACTAGGGCTCAACTACATTTGAATTCGAGCCGAGTCTTACATTTGGAAGTAAAGCGTTACTTAACAAAGTGATTAAAGATGTAAGAGTACTTATTATTCTATCACAACCGTTATCGTTGAAAATGAACAAAAACAAAGAAGAGGAGACAGAAATTAGGGGCGTGCATGAATACTATTGAATGAAATGAGACAAATATATTAGCTAGGGTTATATATATGGTGATGGCTTCCTATAGCTAACTTCTTCTTTTTTTGGGAAAAGGCATCGTTTCCACCTTAAATTATATCCGAAAAGTCTAAGCCACACCTAAACTATACTAGTGACCTATTACACACCTTAACTATAAAAAAATAATATTATTACCTCCCCGCGACCCCCATTCTAAGAAGCATGTGTTACACTTATTTTAGGCGCGTCCAGCCTATTAAATAACAAAAGTAAACGGCTAAAAACATTAAGGGAAAAGACATTGTTTCCACCCCAAACTATAGTCGAAAAGTCGAATCCACACCTAAATTATATAAGTGACCTATTACACACCTTAACTATAAAAAAGTGATACTTTTTGCTGACGTGGCAGCCCGTGTAAAACACTACACCACATGCAAGTGGTGGTAGCTTGACAGGGTGTAAATAGTTTCACTTTTTTATAGTTTAGGTGTGTAATAGGTCACTAGTATAGTTTAGGTGTGACTTCAACTTTTCGGGTATAGTTTGAGATAGAAACGATGTTTTTTCTTTTTTTTTTTCTTTGTGGTTGCCAAATAATTAAAGAAAACAAAGCTGAAAAT
Organism: Capsicum annuum; assembly: GCF_002878395.1. Taxonomy (NCBI): domain Eukaryota; kingdom Viridiplantae; phylum Streptophyta; class Magnoliopsida; order Solanales; family Solanaceae; genus Capsicum; species Capsicum annuum. The sequence continues at coordinate 12,530,404 of NC_061121.1, forward strand.
GACCAGTGCTGCAATCACAAGTCAACATCATAGTTATTTTTAAGTTGCAAAAGGAAAAATTAAAGGGTTTTGTGTCTTTATATATATGTTGATTGATGGGACTATTCTTTTGTTTGCTAAACAAGGGAAAATAGCTATTTCTACACTTGATCTCTACTACTTTCTATGTTAGTATAAATGTCTTCCCAAGGTTGGTCATCATATATTATACACACAGATCCTTTAATTTGTAGTATTCTTTTTAGCCCTTCATGCGGCGGTAGAGCCAGAATTTCTACTGAGGGGGTTCAGAAGTAAACATACAAATTAATCGAAGGGGTTCAACGTCAATTATATATACATAAAAAATAATTTTAACCATAGATAAATTGTATAATTTTCCATTGAAGAGGGGTCGGATGAACCTAAGCTAAAGGTGGCACAGCCTGCCTTCATGCATGTAAACAAGGGCTGGCATATTAAAGTGTCCTTGTGGCACCATCATGTATTGTGGTATGGTAGTTGGGATCTAAGTTGCTCATATGTACTCTTCAAAAATTATGCCGCAGTCATGTCGGATCCTTCAAAATATACTATTTTTGAAGAATCGGAGACACGCCCGTCGACATTTTTGAATAGTCCGAGCAATATAGGTTGGGATTCCTCTACCCTTAGCCAGAGATTTCAGGTTCGAATCCTAGATAGGAAATAAATGATGTTGGGGGTATCATTCCAAAGTGTGTCGACTACTATATGTGAACTTACGATATGTTTTTCAATATCTGTATTTTCTCTCTTATTTCAATGTGAAATTCATCTAAGATGTCATGATATACACCCAAACTTGCCAACCTAGATAAATGCTTAAAACTTTTTTCTTCTCCTTTTTTGTATATGTTTTGCTTTTGATTATACATGGATTTGTATGTAACCCATTCGATCTAAGACCACCCTCTTTTATTCCCAATTAAGGAAGTTTTGATTTGACACATCTCTTTGAGATTATATTCAAGTCTCCAGGGACTTTGATCCAACACCTCTACCGTGTTTGACTCAAACTCTATTCGGTATGTAGGTAAAAATTATGATTTCTTGAAAATATTTGTATATAATGTGAATAAATACTATGAAAGATGAGGATGGAGATTGAAAGTATAAGGGTACGAGTGGTGGAGGCCGGGGGTGGTGGTGGTGAAGAGAGATGGTGTGTTGAAGGACGAGGATGAGGATTGAAGGTTAGGGGTCATTTGGTAGAGTGTATAAGAATAATGCAAAATATGGTGTATTAGTAATGCTTGTGTTAGTTACGCTTGTATTTTTCTTATGCAGTATTTGGTTCGATGTATTAAAAAAAATATGAATTACATAATTTCTAAAAAAAAAATCTTTACATAATACCCTCAATAGATATGTTGGAAAGGATGCGCGAAATTTTTTGAGGGGTAATAGGGTCTTTAAGCATGTTAATACATGCATTAGATCTATTGCATTACTAAAGCCATGGATTTTGAGGTATTAGTAATACACACCTTAATACACAATAGAGTGTATAACCAATGTTTGCATTAGTTATACATAGGGTAAAAAGGTATACCAAACAAGGTACTACTAATACACATTAAACTAATGCATGCATTAACATTTCAATACACTCTATCAAACGGCCCCGTAAGGGTACGAGTGCTGGAGATGGGGGATTACGAGGGTAGGGTGAAGAGAAAGTGTGTTGAAGGGCGGGAAAGACACGATCAAACATTGAATGTCACTTGTGTGTTTTTCCTATTTTTATAAGTAAATTATTTTTCTGATTTTTAAGAAACTTATTTTTAGAGAGAAACTATTTTTCAAAAATTTACCAATTGAATGTAGAATGTCCGATGTCTAAAAATTTGATTATGAATTTTCTTATCAAAGCCATGTATAAATGTGACAAGATAGATATTCAACATTCAATTTTATGCTTGGTCATCACCACCCCCTAATTGTTATTCACTCTATTTCAAATTATCTGTCATTTTTTTTTTTTTTTTTTCACATGACTTGTAAGAAAATATTATTAATTAGGAGGGATTTTGATGATTTTACCCTTATTTATATCTTGAAAATTTCTTCAGCACCCAATAATTAAAGTATTTATAATTTTCAAGAATAATTACTACTAAGATAAAATAGAAAAAATAATTAATTTTATCTTAAACTTTTAAAATAACAAATAATTTGAAATAACTATTTTTAAAAAAACATGATAAATAATTTAAGATGAAGAGAGTACTTAGGACAATCTTAATAGCTCAGTTAGTTGGTTACTTAAACTTTCACATTCTTGATAAATGTTCGATTCTCCGCCACCCTTAATCCCTTGCCTTTACTTACCATTAAAATCGTTAATTACGAGGAAATTTGATATTAAAATCATTGCTGGATGAACTACAAAAAATTAATATCCTCGTAGGAAAATTGAAATACCATATAAAAATTATTGTTGGATGAACTACTAAAAATTAATGCCCTCATAGGAAAATCGAAATACAACATAAAAATTATTGCTGGATGAACTACTAAAAATTAATGTCCTCGTAGGAAAATCAAAATACAACATAAAAATTATTGCTGGATGAACTACTAAGTTAGCGTTTTGGACATATAATTTGATATCATCATTTCATATCAATATTTGGATATATGATTTGGGATCATAATTTGACATCACGTAAAAGTTTTCAAATTCTCAAATAAAAATCATGATTTCAATATTTTTAAAAACAAAATTTCACCCATATGGACAGGAGTATGCAAAAACTTGTTCAATTGATAAACATGTTATAATTTATCAGTATTTGGTTATTGAATTAACGATTTTTTAACCTCTTTATAAATTTTCTTATGATCAAGCTATTGGTTCGCTACGGTTTTCGATTTTAAGGTTTTAGTTAATGGTTAAATCTATTAAAATTGTATAATTATTCACACTTATATAATAGTGTTTTTAAATTCTATAAACATACCTTATTGTCTTTTGTAATTTATAATTCCTGTCTTAGTTCTTTTAATTTGTGTAGACTTTATCAATGAAGATAATATAGAACAAATGGAAATAGGAGTAAGTAAAGAAAAAATGTGTGAATATTTTTTTATCGGTTAAATCGACAACAAAATCGATAAAAAACAAAAATAGATTAACCAAATCGAACCGACCGATATGCACCATGGTGCAATGTCAAACCAAGTGTTAAGTTTATGGACTAAAATGTCACTTAAAACAGATACAAAGGGACTCAAACGTAAAATAACCCCCCAAAAAAAGAAGAAAAAGAAAATGAATTTAAGAGGGAACAAAACCCAATTGTGAAATTCAATTCCCGCCATTTCAACTCTCCTCTTCCATTTTCCCAAAAATTCTAGAGACTTCAAATTTCAATGGAGAAAAATGCTTCGGACGGACTGGAAATATTATCAATTGGAAAGTTGTACAATGGTACATGGGATAAGAAGTATTGGAGCTCCTCTAGGGTAACTGTTTCTATTTTCTGATTTCCTTTTCCATCCATTTTTGCATAATTTTTCTGAGTTGCGGATAAAAAACACACCTAAAATATCTCGATTTTTTTTTGAGTTTTGTACCTGACCTATCATCAGGTATGCGATTTTTCTATCTGAATTATCACTAAATGTTTATTGAACACACCTAAAGTATCTCGACTTTTTGAGTTTTATACTTGAACTATTAGGTGTATGAGTTTCCTAGTTGAGCTATCACCAATTATTTATTGAAACACACTTAAAGCATCTCAATTTTTTGAGTTTTATTCCTGAATTATCATCAGGTGCAGGGGCGGCTCAAGCAAATCTGTGGCCTAAGGCAAAAATCAAATGGAGGCTTACGTTTTTAAGAAAAAATAATTATTTTTATAAAGTCTATTTTTAAAATTATATAATCGTATTTAACAATTCTTTTAATTAATAATATAGTCAATGCATTAAAAAGTTTTTACTATATCAAACTCCTAAATTTTTTTACAAAAAATGTTTCTTTTTTATATAAATAGTATTTAATATATTTCTTAAAATTTGTAATTTATTATTACTAAAAAAAAATGAGGCTCCTCAAATTTTGGGGCCTTAGGCATCTGCCGTTTCTCCGAAAGGGTTGAGCCGTCCCTGATCAGGTGTGCGAGTTTTCTACTTGAATTAAAGTATCTCAATTTTTTGAGTTTTATACTTGACCTATCATTAGGTTTGTAAGTTTTTTGCCTGAATTATCATCAACTGTTTATGGAAACACACCTAAAGTATATTGATTTTTTGAGTTTTATACCTAAATTATCACCTAACATTTATTGAAACATACCTAAAGATATCTTGAGTTCTTGAGTTCTATATTTGAACTATTAGTTGTGTGAGTTTTCTAGTTGAACTATCACCAATTATTTATCAAAACACATCTAAAGTATCTCGATTTTTTTTTATTTTTATACCTGAACTATCTCCAGGTGTGCGAGTTTTCTACCTGAATTATCATCAAATATTTATCGAACACACCTAAAGTATCTCGATTTTTTGAGTTTTATACTTGCACTATTAGGTGTGAAGTTTTCTAGTTAAACAAACTATCACCAATTATTTATCGAAACACATTTAAAGTATCTCGATTTTTTGCTTTTTATACCTGAACTATCATCAGGTGTGCAACTTTTCTATCTAAATTATCACCAACTATTTATTGGTGCACACCTAAAGTATCTCGATTATTTGAGTTTTATACTTGAACTATTAGGTGTATGAGTTTCCTAATTGAACTATCACCAATTGTTTATCAAAACACGTCTAAAGTATCTTGATTTTTTAAGTTTTATACTTGAACTATTAGGTGTGTGAGCCCTAGTTGAACTATCACCAGTTGTTTATCAAAACACATCTAAAGTATCTTGATTTTTTGAGTTTTATACTTGAACTATCTAGTGTGTTAGTTTCCTACCTGAACAATCACCGAATGTTCATTGAAATACACTTGAACTATTAGTGTTTGAGTTTGATATCTGATAGGAAAAATGAACAACTGGTAGTTTAGATGTGTTTTGATGAACAATTTCAAATTTGCGATTCCTTTTTTGGTCGAACAACTTTTTTTTTTGTATGTTCAATTGCATAATTTGTTTTTTTTTTTTTTTTTAAAAATCCCAATGTAGTTTGAAAGGAGATTCTAGTTATAGTCTTATAGGTCAATTTGATGAACTCTATTGAGCATAGTCATGTAGGTAATAGTAATACTTTCTCCGTCCCAATTTATGTGGCACAGTTCGAATTTCGAGAGTCGAACAATTTAATTTTGACCATAAATTCGGTCGCGAATTTTTAAAATATCTAGAGAGAGAAGTTCAATGGCAAAGTTTAGCGAGGAGAAATGGGACGTATATGGATGCAATTGATGAAATATTGGTATATGGGTATTATTTCATCAATATTTCATCAATTGCATCAATCACGATTTTTTGGAGTTTTTGGAGCATTATTGGTTATGCATGTGTATTTTTTCGAATTTTTGTTCTACTATATGTGTGTATGATTGCATAAATTTTTAGGTTAGCATAGTTTGGATAGAAATAATGGTTATAGATCAATTTATGAACTATTGAGCTTAGTCATGTAGCTAATAATCTATTAGTTTTTAGGGCTTTTAGCTTATGGTCTTTAGAAACAGCCTCTCTACCTCTCAAGGTAGAGGTAAGGTCTGTGTTCACTTTACCCTCCTCAAACTCCTCCTGTGGGATCACGCTGGGTATATTGTCGTTTTTTGTTGTTGTTGTAGTAGTTTTTGAACTATCGAAGCGTTATTGGTTGTGCATGAGTTTTTACCCAATTTTTGATCTGCTACGTATGTATATGATTGCATGATTTTTTATGTCAGCTTAGTTTGAATATAAATTATAGTTCTAGATCAGTTGATGAACTATTGAGATTAATCATGTAGCTAATTGTGTACTAGTTTTTGGATATTTCATATCATTATTGGTTGTGCATATTATAGTGTTTTGCTCAATTTTTGTTCTACTATGTATGTGTATGAATTATGATTGCATAAATCTTTAGGTTAGTGTAGTTTGAATAGAAATTATCGTTATAGATCAATTGATGAACTACTGAGTTGAGTTATGTAGCTAACATATTAGTTTTGGCAGCTTTCCAAAACGCTATTGGTTGTGTATATTAGTATTTTGCTCAATTTTGTTCTACTTTGTATGTGTGAATACATTTTTATTTCACCGTAGTTTGATCAGAAATTATGTTTATAGGCTTATAGCTCAATTCTGGAGTTCCTCTAGGGTAACAATTTCATCTCGTTATTCCTTTTCGATCGAATAACTTGTTTTATTTTTCTGTATGTGTAAGTGCATTTTTTTAGTCTCAATGTTGTTTGAGAGGAGATTCTACTTGTAGGTCAATTGATGAACTATTGAGCTTAGTCATGTAGCTAATATATAAGTTTTTTGGACCTTTCGAAGCATTGTGGGTTGTGGATATGAGTATTTTGCTCAATTTTTGTTATACTCTATTTATGATTGTATAAATTTTAGGTCAGCATAGTCTGGAAAGAAATTATGGTTATAGATTAAGTCATGAACTATTTTTCTCAGCAATGTAGCTTATGTCTTAATTTTGGAGCTTATATATTTATCTGGATCTTTTGCCTACCTAAGAAATAATGAGCTAAAATTTGGGCTAATGCGCACCTAGGGTGTGGCCTAGTGGTCAATGAAGTGGGATGAGAACCATGAGGCCTTGGGTTCAAATCCTAGCAGACACAAAAAATAGTAGGTGATTTCTCCCCATTTGTCTTAGTCTTGGTGGACAGTGTTACTTGGTACCTGATGCTGGTGGAAGGTGACAGGTATCCCTGGAATTAGTCAAGGTGTGCGAAAACTGGCCTAGACACCACAATTATGGATGACTAAAAAGGGTAGCCTCGTGTACTAAAGCTCTCGCTATGCTGGGGTTCAGTGAAGGGCCGGGCCACAAGGATCTTTTGTACGTAGCCTTGCCCCCTGCATTTTTGCAAGATAATTATGGATGACTAGCTGCTGCCAAATGTTCTTTGTTATCATAATCTTATCTTACCTGAACCGTGACAAATGTTATGCATTGACAAGTTAAGCTGAGTATTCTTAGCAAAATGCGATGGCAAATTCATAGTAAATTCTAATTTTCTGGTAGTTTTCAGAACATAACCTGAGCTTTATGCTTTCCAGTCATGTAATCTTATGGAATTAATTTTGAGGAAAATAGTGGATCCACTTATAGGCAAAAGGAAATCGAGAAACACCTAGATTGTGGTTCAACTCTCAGTATGACAATTTCTAATGTTGATTACGGTGCTGTTTGATGTGATGAAAAATGTTTCCCAAGAAAAACTTTTTACCTTCAAATTTCAAAAGATCATTTGTTATGTCATTTTCCGATGTTTGATTGGTGTAGCCTATAGCACTAGTGGAACGTGACAATGGTGGGGGAATCAGGTGAGTCTTGGGGAAAGAGTGTTTAGTGATTTTTATCGGTATCAGTGTGGAAATAATGTTTAAATGTTAGTAGGAGGAAGTATAAAGTAGGAGTGGAATGGGAAATGACTTACATCCACAATATATGTTTACACTCATTTGGTGTAGAGGTATAAGTTTTAAACAGAATTTTGCTGATTGTTCAGCAAACATGTTGGACTATCTCAGTCCATTTCATCTTTTATATATATATAACACTGCAGGGATATATCTTTATTTTTGGAGCTCAATGGTGGAGTTTGATTGTCTTGTTTTCCTTTAGATTATAACTATTCCTGAAATTTCTGTTCTTAATATCAGCAGAAAAGCATGACCGGCAGAATTAGATCTGTCTCTATACAATGTAGTGTGCAAGAGATTCCAGTATTACTTAATTTGGCTTGTTGACTTGCAGGGAAAAGACCGCTATCCTTATCCTATTGGATACAGTGCTCTAAGGACTCAAAATGGAGTCTCTTACACAATGGAAATTCATGAAGGCCTCAAGGGGCCATTATTTACGGTGTGTAGCAAAGATTCTGCTGCCTTTTGCAACATGTTGAATAGATTGTTACTACATCTCTTGCTTTGGATTTATAATAAATTCCTGCATCTGCCTCACAACAGATTAGTTCTACAGATGGGCAGTCATGTAGTGGGCAAACTCCAGAGATTGCATGGGAGAGTTTCCAGAAAAAAGGATGTCAAATAAAATTGTTGCATGGAAAGAGATACTCCAGTAAGATTGATGGTGTAGAGGTGTGTCTTGAGCCTATTTATGAACCGAGTTAACATACTGCAATACTAAATGTTCTACCTTTTTGCCATTTGAATTGTTATTTTTGAGTGACATTGATATGTTTGAAAGTATTGATACTGTTGTAACAAGAATTGGTCTCCTTGGTCTAGTCTGAGGTCAAAACGTGCATGCAGTTTTGTTCTATTAAGGACTACATTGTTTCATGCTAATCCTAAATTTATCTGGAAGCAATCATATTCTCTTTTATCATGTCATTTTGGAGGATTATTGTTAAGAGAGTTTATTTACCCAATCTTCTACATCGTACTGCTGAAAGATGTGTTGTAAATAACCTACACATCACATTTAGTCCCTAAGATGTGAAGCTAAGCTAGTCAAAAGAATTTTCTGAGGCTTGTTGTGAGAAACTCAGGCAGCGTGGTTAGGAACTATTTTCTATATTAGCAGAGATATTGTGGGAGCTTGTAAAATTTATTATCTGTTTATGGACCTTGTACTAGTAAATTTCCTTTGGATCAATTTTTTTTTTAATGCTAGCTTGCAGAGTGCTTGAAGTTGTTAAGTTTCTCTAACTTTGAATGGGAATATTAAGAGGTTGAAGTTTAACTAAATGAGCCTAAAGTTCTTATTTCTTTTCTCTTTATTGTGTGTATAAGTGCAGTTTTTTGGGTTCAAGAACACCTTTGTTCAGAGGTTACTCAGGGAATTGGTGGCAAATATCAGTGGACCACCAGAGCAGAATTTGTTGTCGTCCATCTCTCTTAGAAATGAGATATCTGAGGCAGTAAATCAGACTCAACACACGGGAAAAACTGATCCTAACGTGCTAACACACATGGAAAAACCACAAAGTGCTGGGAGGAGAAATAGGAAAGGTAGAACTAATAATATCAACTCAGCTGCCAATACCAGTCTCAAGAAACCTCGATGTCAGAATAAAAGTAGCGACACCAAAGCGTCGAATCCCCGCCAACAGGAATATGGTGAACATCCGCCTCCCTTATCCCCAAGTAAAGGGTCTTGCAATAGTTCAGAAGCATTGAAAGGGCCAGAGAGCTTGCAAACAATAAACGAGAGAAATAAAGTTTTGGTTCCGGTGGTATCATCTTTTAACAAAGATGATCATCTGAAGCATTTGAATCCTGAGACTGAAATACCATTAGAAGAATTGGTGGCAAATATCAATGGAACACTGGAACAGAATTCCTTGTCGTCTATCTCTGTTAGGAATGAGACATCTGAGGCAGCAAACCAAACTGAAAACACGGGATCAAAGCCAGATGGTAATCTGCTAACAGACATGGAAAGCCCGCAAAGTGCTGGGAAGAGAAATAGGAATGGTAGAACCAATAATATCAAATCAGCTTCCAATACCAGTCTCAAGAAACCTCGACGTCAGAATAAAAGTAGTGACATCAAAACTTTGAATTCTGACCAACAGGAATATGTTGAACATCCGCCTCCCTTCTCCTTAAGTAAAGGATCTTGCAATATTTCAGAAGCATTGAAAGAGCCAGAGAGCTTGCAAACAATAGATGAGACAGAAAAAGTTCTGGTTCCAGTTGTAGAATCTTTTGATAAAGATGATCATCTGAAAGTAGATAGTCTTAGCTCTCAAGGAGGGAGAAAGTATTTGAATCCCGAGACTAAAATACCTCTAGAAGAGTTGGTGGCAAATATCAGTGGAACGCCAGAGCAGAATTCCTTGTCGTCAATCTATCTTAAGAATGAAACATCTGAGGCAGTAAACCAAATGGAACACACGGGATCAAAAACAGATCCTAATCTGCTAACACACTTGGAAAAACCACAAAGTTTTGGGAAGAGAAATAGTAAAGGTGGAACCAATAATATCAAGTCAGCTGCCAATATCACTCTCAGAAAACCTCGACGTCAGAATAAAAGTAGCGATATCAAAGCGTTGAATTCCAGCCAACAGGAATATGGTGAACATCCACCTCCCTTCTCTTCAAGTAAAGGGTCTTGCAATAGTTCAGAAGCATTACAAGAGTCAGAGAGCTTGCAACCAATAATCGAGAGGGACAATGTTCTGGTTCCAGTTGTAGAATCTTTTGACCAAAATGATCATCTGAAAGTAGATAGTCTTGGTTCTCAAGGAGGGAGGAAGCATTTAAATCATGATACTGAAAAACCATTAGAAGAATTTACGGAATTATTAAAAGATGGAAAGCTGGTTAGTGTGTTTGCTCTGCCTTTTTTCCCTTTCATTCACGTCAAATGCTCTGATACACTGTTCTCATTTATTATGCATATATTTTTTTTTTCCTACTAGTCCTTTTGTACTACTTTTATTATTTTATAAGATCCCATGTAAAGAATAAAACCAAAGGGGACAGCAATCTTACATTTTCCTTTTCTGCAAGTTGTTTGGTTACTGAAATTGCTAGCTAGGTACATTTTTTGTAACTTTTCGCAGTTTGATTGATCAAAGTTCTGATGAGCAGGTAAGTGAGAACCAAATGGCTGAAGAGAAGGATGGAGAATCACCAGTTGAGGATGGAACACAGAGAATTAATGATGCCAATCTTTGGGCACCTGATACCTTGGATCACCCACCAGGTACTATGAGCTAATACTTACCTGTGCTGTTCCTTAGTGCTGCATCTTGCATTACCTCCTACTTGACTTCCCTGATTAAATCATTAAATGCTTGTCTCTTCATTTTTGTAGATGATTCTTTTTTTCTCACGTCAGAGATTGTGAAGGATGGTGTAGCTGCTGTTACTACCGCTGTTCCTGACTCTCTAATAATCTATTCACATCCAGAAAGTGAAATGGATACATCTCGTTTGGAAGTGAACTCACAGAAAAGTGAGTCAGATTCTGCTGGACATGAAATAGCCAACTCAATGATGACATTTCTGCTTCCCCGAGCACTTCCTCTGCTTAGGACATACACTAGAAAGAAAAAGAATGGCATAAAAGCAGCAGAAGTATCTATCCACAATTCTCAGGACGAAAATAAGATGACCGACCTTTGTCTTGACTCCACATCTGGTAAACTGTAGTCTGTAACTTTTTAATTTCAGCTGATTATTGCTTCTCTCATAGAGTAACCTTAGATGCAATCTCAATCATTGCTTTTCAGAAGATACATCATGAAGTCTTCTATTTAAAGCTTATTTTAGTTCCCTCTTTCTTTCTTTTCCAGTCAGTGTGCAAAATGAGAATTCACTGTTCAGACAGAAGAAGGAAAATACTAATTTTCCAGTTCGAGGTTGTGGTCCAGCATCTACCGCTTGTTCACTTTCAGAAGCTGTTGTGCCTGATAGTTTTGATAATTCTGAAGGTGGATGTGTTCCAACTCAGGGGTTAGCTCAGATTCTACAAGTAGCTGAAGTTGCTAAAGAAGATCTAAGTGTTCAAGGTTTACAAACCTGCAGACCTGAAATTGTGGGGCCATCAAAGAATGAGAATTTAGAAGCAAAGAAAGCAGCTTGCAATGGTGAAACAGGTGACTTTATCTCCTTATGATCTTTCGAGTCTTTGATTGAAGGGTCAGAGTAACTGCTGTTTCCTATTTTGTGGGACTACAGTGGGTGTGTTATTGTTCCCAGAGATAATACTGGCTTCTTTTTCAGCCTGTCAGTTAAAAGTGTTCTCTTGTGAATTCTAAGTTTGCCAGAGTTCTCAGGGAGGGAGATACAAAGATGGTATACTTCCTGTGTGCTTTTCCTAGACCTGTTTTTTCATTGACAAAGGATGAATAGAGTCATAGACTGATTGGTATAGCCCAGTAATATCTCATATTTTGTCTTTTGATGAAATTATTATTTATCTAGCTAGTCTGAACTTGAAAATTTTCTATATATTGATGAGATATGAGCTCTCAATCTCTTAAGTAAACTAGAGTCTGTAGACTAATTGATTGAAAAATAATAAATTGTTGAACAGGAACAGAAAGAGAAAATGACTTCTTACCAAGCACGCATAAATTTGTTCAAGTATCAAGAAAGGAAATTAGTGGAACAACTGGCTCAATTGTCAGTGGGAGATTAATTGGCATTCCACCACCTGAATCTATGGTGCAGCACGTTTCTCTGTCTGAAAATATCATCTGCAGAGATTTCAGAGATGATTCTGTTCCAGAGACAAGTGCAGACATAAATGCAATGCACTCACATTTCTTGCAAGGAAGCTCTTCTAAACAGCACCAAATTGAACAATTTGTATCTACTGATGAATCCCACACTGAAGGACAGCCCCTTAAGTTCAATACTACAGAAAGGTTCACTAGTACCAGTGATACACCTTTTAACTTGGCCTCCAGATCACAAGATAAACAAACGAATCAGATTCTAGTCCATATTCAAACTTCAAAGTTTCTTGATTCAACTGCAACTAATTCCGAAGGCAACTTGACTGAAATGTTGTCCAGAGACCAACAATGTGTCAGGTTTACTGGTCCTCTGTTAGATAAGCAAAACCAGAAAATATTTTTTCCTGCTGACACCACTGAGATAAAGGAGAATAATGAGAATGTAAACATTGAACTGCCAAAAGATTTAAAGACTGAGAGTGAAAGAAGTGGTATTCTCAAGGCTATTGCAGGTTATGCCCATCCCATGCCAATTTCATCAGTGCTACTAAGTATACAAGAAAATGATCTTTATATTTGTGTTTTATGTGGTCAACCGTTGCATGAGGATAGAACTATTTTCATGTACAAGGCTCCTATGGAAGGAGAAGAAAGGGGGTGCCCTTCTTTTATTGGTCACGTTTCTATACGTTTCCAATTTTCTGATGGTGCCTTTCGTGGAGATGTGAGATGTTCTCTCTTCTTCAATGGTATTGTTGTGGGCCTATGGCTTGATCTGTAATATCTCATAATCTATAATTGTTTTATGCAGATTGAACTGGACAGTGCTGCTGTGCAGTTGACACCAATTGGGCAATCACTTGTGTTGTTCAACAGTGTAAAAGCCCCAAGCTGCAGGTTGCATTTCACTTGAGACAGAAGTGTTTGGTCTTTAGTTTATTTTATAGCATAGATGAAGGCTGATGCACTGATCTGTCATATTTGTTCTCAGGGAGGGAGATATAAAGTGCCGGTGCTCATTATGTGCTTCAAATCTTTTCGGGGAAAATGCAGTGAAGATTGTGCAAATTAGAAATGGTTTTCTCTCTCTCATTACTAAACTGAAAACAACACTAAGGGTATGTTGTATCTTGGTTTGTCCACCTGATCGCCTTGTCGCCGTGGAAGAAAGTGGAAAGCTGTACATATGGGTCATGAATTCAAAATGGAGGTAACTCTTCTTAAGCATTGTGGGTTTCAAGTTTATTCATGTTTATCCAATATTGATCTTGCAGTGATTATAATTTTTGAGTTAATTTTGAATTTTCTTTCTCGTAATCTCATTAAATCCAATCCTTTTATCAGTTCATAGGACCAATGTTTGCAATACTTGACCACTTAACGGTAATTGTGTGCTTTATCAGTCATTTATTGTACTCTACCACTTGTATAAAAATTTCTTCGCTCTAAGGATCTGGTGTCCAACTTAGAATTAGTGTTGCTTCTTGATGTGATTATGTTTTGTTTCTTTTGTTATGTAGTTTGATTTGCTCCAGAACTCTGAATTTGCAGTGCAGAGACAGAAGAACGCTGTTTGCTGCCACCTGATTGCCCACCCTTTTCTTCAATTAAACTGAAAAGAATACCAAATTTCCCTAATTTGGTTCTTGGGTACAATGGATTCGGGGAATTTAGCCTATGGTAACATATCTCTTGTAATCTTAAATGATGCTGTACTTGTAACGTGCACATTGTGTTTTATTGTTGATCAATTTCCTTATTTTGTTTCTCTTCATAGTTTACTTCTTTCTTCTCGAAGTAATGTTCATTCTCTCCGAATATAAACAGATTACTAATTATACCTCCTTTCTACTCAATTGTACATGCAAATAGCTTCAAGAGTCTCTAAATGATATATATTTTAATATATGAATGTCAAATTGTTAGTCACTTTTATACACACCCAGAAAAACTAGTGTGCACATAGATGTAAATATATGTTCAAGAGATCTCACATCATCCTCGGTAGGAGCTGAAAAGAAGAATGAAAAAGAGAATCAATTAGAAGCAGTGTCATCAGAGCTGGCTGCCGTGCAATTGTTTTAGAGAATATGCATATGAGACATGATTTTGCTTTAAAACTTCTTACATGAAATTAATAGCAGCTAATTTACTGCATATTTTACCATACCTTATTAGTTTAGATATATAAGGGTCTAAAAGTTTTCTTCTTACTTTGTTTTCACTATTTTTCTTTGTCGCACTCCATACGCCTTGCTGCTTTCTTCCATTCTAGAAGATGAACAAATATCAAAAGCAAATGCCAAGAGCAAGAATAACTTCTGCTGAGTTTGGTGCTTAAGATTCCTAGAGGTTTTTTGTTTACTGTCCCTTCTCACAGTTTTTTGGTTAATATTCAGGGATATAAAGAAGTGCATGCTTGTGTCAAAGTTTTCTGCTGCCAGTACTTCTGTTTTTCAATGTCTTCCAGTCAGTCTTTTTAGATGGCAAAGAAAGTTCACTGTTCCAGCGGGGGTCACAGAAGAGATTATTAACGAAATAATAGATGTCACAAAGATGTCTTTCTTGGAAATAAGTGATGATCGACCCTTCTGCTCATTAGAGGATAAAGATGTGGCAATCTGGCTTCTTATTTCTACTGCTCCTGATCCAAATTCGCCTGCTTATCAATATAGTGAGCAGCAGTCTGACCCAGTTCATTGGTGGAGGCTCGCTCTATTGGTTAATAACACAATGATCATGGGAAATTCTCTAGACACAAGGTACTCCCAACATCTTGTACTGTAACTTCTGGAAAACATATGTCAGAATCTTTATTCATGCTTTTTAAAAATCTTTTCTTCATTTGAATTTGTTGATTATCATAAAAAGGAGAAATGACCTTATAGTTCCAAGAGCTATTGCATATTTCATCCTACACTTTAAAAGACTAAAGGAGATCATGGTTGTTGAAGATTGGGTAAGGATACACTTACGATGTCAGGTTTGGTGGTTTGGCAAAGAGGCTTGTCTTAAGGACAATTCCAAAATCATGTTGTTCCTTTGCATGATTCATGCATCAGATGATAAATTCCCAGAAATTTTAGAAAGCTTGTCCCTTGTCCTCCAAATCGCTTTCTTCACAATCCACCACAAGAGACATTGAAAATCATTGTAGCGAACTGGTTTGTCCTATTATACCTTTGTTACCTTTGCTTAATTACATGTGAATACTAAGTTGACCGGACAAAAAGCTAATGATGTGGGACAGTGAATGAATAAAATTGGAGCATCGATGAAAATAACGGTTGTTGTAGGTTATTTTGATGATGAGAACTGTGAGATTTCCATTGCTTGAGTACCGAAAGAAAAGCTGATTCTTTAAATATCTCAAGTCAATGAAAGATATCTCGAAGTTCCTGTACGGTTAAAATAAACTATCAAAAGTAGTTTTTCGGGTACACACAATTTGTATTTTCGCAACACTACTTCAACACTAGTTCAAGTTTAAAACAAGAACACTATGAAGTACAACAACACTCTCAACACAAGATCAAAATAATCTTTCAAAGAAGTGTGTTTTATTTTTCAGAAATTAAGATGAAACAGAAATGGCCAAGTCCTCTGAATTCACGGAGTGTCCTTAAGGAAATAATTCCCCTCAAGTACCCGAGGTTTTGGAATTTTCCTCTCAGGATAAAATGGCCAAACAAACCAATTGTAGCGGCACCTCAAACAATTGGAATTTCTTCGAACTCACTCAACGATTTGATTGATCACATGGAATGTTTTGAAGACAAGAAGAGTTTGTATATTCAGAAAATTTTTCATACTAAAACCCGTGGATAAATGCAAGTTTATATAGCCATCAAGTGCCCATTCCGAAAGGTGGCAATGGTTCATCCGAAAAGGTGTATCCTTTGGAAGAGTCATTTCTGTTCATTCGAAACATTGTGTCTTTTTTTATGAACAGACACAACTATCTGAACAGTCACTCTTTTTTCAAAATAATGTCTTTTCATAAAAGGTTGTGTCCCTCCATTTTCAATTCATACTAATTGAACTCAACAATCCCCCACATGAATGGGGAATGACTATTCTTTGTAAAACTTTACGGACAAATATGTGATCATCAAGCAAAGACTGATTGCATCAAGATAAGTGGGTTTCCCTTTGAAATTTCCGTAGTGAACATGTATCGGATGCACTCCGTCAATCGGTAGATTTGATATCTTTGAACCTTCGACCTTTAATGTACACCTAGACAACACATGTCACACAACCAGCCTTTTATCATTTATGGTTCTCACGGTTTTGTTCTTTTCAGCCATGAACACGTCCCGATTTCATGAGAGTTTAGAGAATAGGCCTTTACTAACATTCTCCTTGAAGCGGTTTCCACTTCGCCCTCACATAGGTGATTTCTAAACGTTCAATCCTATAGATTAAACTATTTGGTCAAATCTGTCAAATTTAGAAGTCTTATCCTTGTTTATTAAACATTGTCTACATCATGAGAATGGGTTGGTATTTTGACAATGTTGAACCTGTCAGAAAACTTTGTTTGATCTTCTTGAACCTAGCTCTTGCAATCTCCAGTCTGCTAGGTAGAGTTACCGCTATGCTGACTTGTCCTAGGCCTTAAACTCATTCCCTTGAATGTTGTCTCAACTCCTTCTCTAGATAGGCCTTTTGTAAGTGGATCCGACACATTATTCTTTGACTTCACATAGTCAACAGTGATAATTCCACTAGAGAGAAGTTCTCTAATGATATTATGTCTCTGTCTTATGTGACGAGATCTACCGTTGTACATCATGCTCTCTGCCCTACCTATCGCCGCTTGGCTATCACAGCGTATACATACTGGTGCCACTGGTTTGGGCCAATAAGGAATATCTTTCAAGAAATTTTGGAGCCATTCTTCTTCTTCACCGGCTTTATCTAATGCGATAAATTCAGATTCCATTGTAGAGTGAGCAATACAAGTCTGTTTGGATGATTTTCAAGAGACCACTCCTCCACCGATAGTAAATACATATCCACTCATGAATTTTACTTCGTTCAATCCGGTGATCCAATTTGCATCACTACATCCTTCAAGTACCGCAGGATATTTATTATAATGCAAAGTGTAGTCTTGAGTGTATTTAAGATACCTCAAAACTCTTTTCATTGCCATCCAATGAGTTTTATTAGGATTACTCGTGTACCGACTCAACTTACTAATAACGCATGCTATGTCTGGTTGTGTACAGTTCATTATATACATTAAACATCCCAATACTCTTGCGTAATCCAATTGTGAGTTACTTTCACCTTCATTCTTTCGAAGTGCAAAGCTCACATCCAATGGAGTCTTGGCAATACCAAATTTCATATACTTGAATTTGTCAGTATCTTTTCGATGTAATGAGACTATGACAATGCCAACCCTTGTGGAGTTCTATGGATTCTTATCCCTAAGATCGTATCCGCAACTCCAAGGTCTTGCATATCGAACTTGCTCTCGAGCATTCGTCTTGTTGCATTTATATCTGAAATATCTCTACTGATGATCAATATATCATCCACATATAAACACACAATGACTTAGTGATTTGGAGTATCTTTAATATAAACACATTTATCACATTCATTAATTTTGAACCCGTTTGACAATATGGTTTGGTCAAACTTCGCATGCCATTGTTTAGATGCTTGCTTTAGTCCATACAATGACTTAATAAGTTTACACACCTTATTCTCCTTTCCTGGAACCACAAAACCCTCAGGTTGTTCCATGTAAATTTCTTCCTCCAATTCTCCATTTAGGAATATGGTTTTCACATCCATTTGATGGATTTCAAGACCATAGACTGCCGCCAAGGAAATTAACATTCGAATCGACGTTATCTTTGTTACCGGCGAGAATGTATCAAAGTAAAAAAGGCCTTCTTTTTGTTTGAAGCGTTTTACTACAAGTCTTGCCTTGTATTTGTCAATTGTACCATCCGCTTTCAGTTTCCTTTTAAAGATCTATTTAGATCCTAAAGGTTTGTTTCCTAGAGGACAACCAATTCCCATGTATGGTTACTTAAGATTGAATCAATCTCACTATCGACTGCCTCTTTCCAAAAGGATGAGTCCGAAGACGCCATCGCTTAGGCTCATTTTCTAAAAGAAATGTTACAACATCCGATCCAAACGAAGTTGACGTTCTTTGACTTGTACTGCATCTTGGATTCTCATCATTATGTACATTCTCATCTATTGCTTCATCCTCACTATTTAGCAAGTAGACATAACAATATCTAGTGCAATCGTCAATGAAAGTTATGAAATACTTTTTCCCACCACATGATGGTGTTGACTTCATATCACAAATGTCAGTGTGGATTAAGTCTAAGGGATTGAAATTCCTTTCAACGGACACATACGGATACTTAGCATACTTTGATTCCATACAAGTTTGACACTTTGATTTATTGCACTTAGAGTTTTTGCAAAACTTCTAAGTTAATCAGTTTTTGTAATATTTTGTAATTAACATAACCTAATCGTTCATGCCACAAATTGGAAGACTCAAGTAAGTAAGAAGAATTTGAACTTTTATTGATTTCAACATTCATTTTGAATAGGCCCTCATTGAGGTAGCCTTTTCCTACATACATTTCTCCTTTACTAAGTACAATTTTTTCGGAAACAAATACACATTTGAATCCGTTCTTGTCTAGAAGTGAAATAGAAATCAAGTTCTTTCGTAACTTAGGAACATACAAGACATTGTTAAGTGTCACCACTTTGCCGGAAGTCATCTTCAAGCACACTTTTCCTGTTCCTTCCACTTTTGCAGCAGCGGAGTTTGCCATGTAGATTTTTTCTTCTACTTGAGCCGGAGCGAACGTCGAAAATAACTCCTTGTTAGCATAAACATGGCGGGTGGCACCAGAATCCATCCACCATTCGCGAGGATTTCCCACCAAGTTGCATTCGGAAAGCATAGCACACAGGTCATCCTTTTCTTTCTTACACTCAGCCAGATTTTCTTGGTCCTTCTTCTTTCCTTTCTTCGGGGCCCGACAATCCGTAGACTTGTGGTCAATCTTGCCACAATTGAAGCACTTTCCCTTGAATTTCTTCTTGGGTTGATTGCTTTTACTTCCAGCTTTCTTTCGCTTTTTAGAGTTGTTTTGGTTATCTTCTACAATGTTTGCTCCACTCATTGCAGAATTGCCTCTTGACCTTTTTTCCGCAGCCTTGTTATCTTCTTCAATGCGTAATCGTACAATCAGATCTTTGACTGACATCTCCTTACGTTTGTGTTTCAAATAGTTTTTGAAGTCTTTCCACATAGGTGGTAGCTCTTTTCTATTATTGCTGCTACTTGAAACGCTTCATTCACAATTAAACCTACAATAAAGTTCATGTGAATACTAAGAACATTTTTAAATTGTTCAACAACGGTATTTGACAAAATCATACCTTCCGCTAGGAGATCATGGATGATCACTTGCTGTTCCTACACTTGGGAAACAACAGACTTGTTGTCTATCATTTTGTACTCCAGGAATCTTGCAACAAAGAACTTTTTAGTTCTGGCATCCTCCGTCTTGTACTTCCGTTCTAGCGCTCCCCATAACTCTTTTGCAGTCTTGGTTTTGCTATAAACACTGTAAAGGTCATCTTGGAGACCACTTAAGATATAATTCCTGCAAAGAAAATCTGAGTGTTTCCAAAGCCTCCACAATCACGAAGCGTTTTTTCAGAGGTTCCCTCGAGCACCTCCGGAGCTTCCTCAACCGTGAACCTCTGAAGACACAGAGTTGTGAGATAGAAGAACATTTTCTGCTGCCATCTCTTGAAGTCAGTACCCGTGAACTTTTCAGGTTTCTCCGCCGGTGCCATAGCTTGCAGAGCATTAGTACGACTCTTCATGGCAATACTAGTTGCCGCCATAGTCGTTCCAGCATCATGCATTTGACTATCAGTCGTCATTTTCCTGTCACTACAAGACAGTACCTTAAGTATATCGAAATACTTATTAAAAAATTGCAACAACTTTAAACACTTCTTATTTCTAGTTTAACGATGAAGTTTTTATGAGTTCCAATCGTCAACCGAGTGATCTTTAACTTGTGATGAAGATTTTATTTCTTCAAATCACTTGTTAAATTCAAACGGAGTAGAAAGCTAAAAGTTTTAATCTCCAGAAATCAAGCTATACATATTCGGAAAAAAAAAAAAAACTTTAGTGAAGAAAATTTCACCACAACAACAACAACAACAACAACAAACCCAGTGTATTCCCACTTTGTGGGGTCTGGGGGGGGTAAGATGTACGCAGTCCATACCTCTACCTCTGATGAAGTAGAAAGGCTGTTTCCGAAAGACCCCCGGCTCAAGTTACGAGATATCAAACAAACACATAGTACAGCACAGAAGCAGATGACATAACATAGATACTGCAGCCATAAGGAATATAAAACAGAGTAAAGCAGGAATGCAGGAATATAAAGCAGAGGAAAGCACACAGATTCGTAACAAACATAGAACACGGAACACGGAACAGAACATTGAATACGGAATCATACCAGGAATACACCCCCACCAATTACCTCCCTACATTAGCGACCCGAACAGGCCCTAATCCTCTGCCGTAATTCGCGTCTTCCAGACCTTCCTATCTAGGGTCATGTCCTCGGTAAGCTGTAACTGTTCCATGTCCCGCCTAATCACCTCACCCCAGTACTTCTTCGGTCTACCCCTACCCCGTCTAAAACCATCCAACGCTAGCCTCTCACACCTACGGACCGGGGCATCCATGCCCCTCCTCTTCACGTGTCCGAACCATCTCAATCGTGCTTCCCGCATCTTACACTCCACTGAAGTCACCCCAACCTTCTCCCGGATAGTCTCATTCCGAGCTCTATCCCTTCGGGTCAGTCCACACATCCAGCGCAACATCCGCATTTCTGCCACCTTCATTCTTTGGGTGTGGGAGTTCTTAACTGGCCAACACTCCGCTCCATACAGCAAGGCCGGACGGACTACCACCCTATAGAATTTACCTTTAAGCTTGGGCGGCACCTTCTTATCACACAGCACCCCCGATGCAAGTTTCCACTTCATCCATCCCGCCCCGATACGGTGCGAGACATCCTCGTCAATCTCACCGTTACTCTGGATCACGGACCCGAGGTACTTGAACTTATCCCTTTTCTTTACCTCCTGCGCTTCTAGCCTCACCACTACCTCATTCTCTCGCCTTACGTCATTAAACTTACATTCCACATACTCTGTCTTGGTTCTGCTCACCCTGAACCCTTTAGACTCCAGAGTTTGCCTCCACAGCTCTAATTTGTCGTTCACACCCCCTCGCGTCTCATCTATCAGGACTACATCGTCTGCAAAAAGCATACACCACGGCACCTCCCCTTGGATACGCCGCGTTAACACATCCATTACTAGCGCAAACAAAAAGGGACTAAGAGTAGATCCCTGATGCAATCCTGTCAGGACAGTGAAATGCTCTGAGTCTCCTCCCGCCGTCCTCACCTGGGTTTTCGCTCCCTCATACATATCCTTAATTACTCTGCTATATGCCTGCGGTACTCCACTCACCTCCAAGCATCTCCAAAGCACCTCCCTGGGGACTTTGTCGTACGCCTTTTCTAGGTCGATGAACACCATGTGCAAATCCTTCTTCCTCTCCCTATATTGCTCCACCAACCGCCGTACCAGGTGAATTGCCTCCGTCGTCGAGCGGCCGGGCATAAATCCGAACTGGTTTTCCGAGATAGACACTATCCGTCTCAGCCTCACCTCGACCACTCTCTCCCAGATCTTCATAGAGTGACTCAGTAACTTAATCCCCCTATAGTTATTGCAACACTGAATGTCCCCCTTATTCTTATAGAGGGGGATCATGGTACTCCACCTCCACGCCTCGGGCATCTTTGCTGTCCTGAAAATTTCATTGAACAATGCAGTCAACCACCTTACACCAGCCTCTCCAACGAACTTCCAAAACTCCACCGGTATCTCATCCGGCCCCGTCGCCCTACCCCTTCGCATCCTGCGGACTGCCTGTCTAACCTCGTCTACCTTAAAACGTCTACAATAGCTAAAATCCCGACACTCCCCTGAGTGCTCCAGTTCCCCTAACACAATAGCTCTGTCCCCCTCGTCATTCAAGAGCCTATGAAAGTACGACTGCCATCTCTTCTTTATGTGGCCGTCCTCCACCAACACTCTACCGTCCTCCCCCTTAATGCACCGCACCTGATCGAGGTCACGACCCTTCCTCTCCCTAGCCTTAGCGAGTCGGAACAACTTTTTCTCCCCTCCTTTCCCCTGTAACCCTGCATACAAGCTCTCAAAAGCAGCCGTCTTAGCTGCCGTGACCGCTGACTTCGCCTCCTTCCTTGCTAGCTTGTACTCTTTCCTGTTTACCCGCTTCTCTTCTTCGTCCTTACTTTCCACCAACTTAGCATACGACTCTTTCTTGGTCTCCACTTTCTTCCCCACCTCTTCATTCCACCACCAATCCCCCCGATGATGTCCGGCCCGGCCCCTAGAAACACCCAACACCTCCCTTGCATTTTCCCTGATGCACGCTGCCGCCCTGTCCCACATATTATCCACGTCCCCCCTACACTCCCACACCCCCATTCCCGCCAACCTCTCCCCTATCTCCCACGCATTCGCTGGCGTCAAACCGCCCCACTTAATTCTCGGTCTACACTCCTTACTCCTCCTCTTTTTATTCTTCTTCATACCCAAATCCATAACCAAGAGCCTATGTTGGGTCGAAAGGTTCTCACTCGGGATGACTTTACAATCTTTACACAGCGCCCTATCCCCTTTCCTAAGCAACAAGAAGTCAATCTGGGTCCTGGCCACCGCGCTCCGAAAAGTGATCAGGTGGTCGTCCTTCTTCGGGAAGCCCGAGTTCACCACCACCAGCCCAAACGCCCTCGCAAACTCCAATAGGTTCGCCCCCTCTTCATTTCTCTCCCCAAAACCAAAACCTCCATGCACATCCCCAAAGCCTCCCGGTAGCGCCCCGATGTGCCCGTTGAAATCCCCTGCTACCACAATCTTCTCCGAACTGGGCACGCCTCTCACCACGTCCTCCAAGGCCTCCCAGAACCGCATCTTCTCCTCCCCCTCCGATCCCACATGCGGCGCATAGGCACTACACACGTTCAGGGTAAACCCCCGAATGACCAACTTGATAGTCATCAACCTATCGTTGATCCTCTTCACCTCCACTACCTGACCTCTAAGCTCTTCATCTACCAAGATGCCAACTCCATTCCTACGCCTGTCGCTCCCAGAGTACCACAGCTTGTAACCGTCCACATCCCTAGCCTTAGACCCTACCCACTTGGTCTCTTGGACACACGCAAGGTTGATCCTTCTCTTCCTAAGAATCTTCACCAGCTCTATGGACTTCCCCTGAAGGGTCCCTATATTCCAAGACCCAACCCTCAGCCTACCGTCGCTATCCACGCGCCCCCCACTACCCCCCCCTCGGCCAACCCTTGGCCTCCCACCCACTCCCGCTCTCCCCCCATCTCCCGCCCCCGCCACAGCCCCACGCCCCAACCCCCTCGGACATGACCCTAACCACCCATTACCGCCCACAGCCACAACTACACGCAAAAAATAGGGAAGTAAAAGGATATAGCCGGTGGCAATATCCAAGCAGCAGCCAGGAGATACAAGGCACACACACGTTGACGGGACTACTCCCGAAGCAAAACTAAGCAGCGACCGCCGCAACAGCAACAACAGTCAACAGACAATGTTCACAATATGAAATATGAGATAACGAACTAAAATGCGATATGAAATATGAGATAACGAACTAAACAAGCAACACTAGTTCGTAAAATGCGATATGAAGAAAATTTCACCAAACAAGCAAAATTTTTTTTTTTTTTTTCTTTTTCTAAAAAATTATTTCCATAAGATTGTAGTTTTTCGGGTACACACAATCTGTATTTTCGCAACACTAGTTCAAGTTTAAAACAAGAACACTATAAAGTACAACAACACCCTCAACACCAGATCAAAATAATCTTTCAAAGAAGTGTGTTTTATTTTTCAGAAATTAAGATGAAACAGAAATGGCCAAGTCTTCCGTATTCACGGAGCGTCCTTAAGGAAATAATTCCCCTCAAGTACCCGAGGTTGTGGAATTTTCCTCCCAGGATAAAATGGCCAAACAAACCAACTGTAACGGTACCTCAAACAATTGGAATTTCTTCGAACTCACTCAACGATTTGATTGATCACACGGAATGTTTTGAAGACAAGAAGAGTTTGTATATTCAAAAAAATTTTCATACCAAAACCTGTGGATAAATGCATGTTTATATAGCCATCAAGTGCCCCTTCCGAAAGGTGGCGATGGTTCATTCGAAAAGGTGTATGTATCCTTTGGAAGGGTCATGTCTGTTCATTCGAAACATTGTGTCTTTTAATGAATAGACACAACTATCTGAACATTCACTCCTTTTCCAAAACAATATGTCTTTTCATAAAGGGTTGTGTCCCTCCATTTTCCATACACACCAATTGAACCCAAAAAAAAGTTATTTCCAGCAATCTTTGGTTTTACTTTGGCAGTTTTGTCATGAAAATGTTAACCAAAAGCCTTCTTTCTTTTTGGGGCTGGAGAGGGGGGCGGCTTAGAGGGATGGAGGAAGATGGGAACATTACTTTCACTTACAGTTATGGGACAGTTTCTCGGTGGTCTCCCTTTCCTTTCCTGTAAGCTACTTTGTATGAGGTGACAACTTAGCAAAATGAACATCCTTAAACAGGCATACCCCTAAATCAGGTTTGTCATAACATTCTTGGAGACATTAAAAATTAAGTAAAGACTCCGTATCTGTCTGCAAGGCTGCAATGTTCCGTTCACTGTAAACTACTCTTTTGATCTAGATTCCTGAAATATATGGTATTTTCTGGTCTAATCTTCTCTAAAGATTGATAGCAGGTTGACTTCTCGCATCAAGTGGTAAAACGCTAAAAAAGAAATTAGTGCTGAAATGTTATTTTACTGTCTTTATGATAAATGGTGACCATTCAGCCTATCTGCCTTTCAGGGCTACTGCAATGGGTTTTTCAGTTGGTCATGGGATCATTGGGAGAAGTGATGGACTGGTCTACATGTGGGAACTATCTACAGGGAAAAAGCTCCAAAATCTGCATCACTTCAAAGGTACTCTTTTTTGTTGCAACAGTGATTGTGTGATGTTTGGTTTATGGATATCCATCAGCTATTATAAGTGAAGACTTCCAATGCTAACTCTGTTTATTTATTTTTGGGTTCTAGACAAACGTACTTTCATCTGAAAAATTGTTTTTCAGTAATTACTCATTATGTTACTTCGCCTTATCTCTTTTAGTGACCTAGGAATTTAAGCATTCCCAAAGATCATCTGTTGGCAAAATAGCGGCATCCTTGATTAAACGGCAACATTAGCTCGATAGTGTTAAAAACTTATGTTTTTATGTCCTTTGGCTGGGTAAGAGTGCAAAATACATATCTCTTCTTATTGAACACTTTACTTTCTCCGAAATAGTGACATGGTGGTGGTCTTTTAAATAAGATGTTCATGTTTTGTCAGCCTTCCCCCAAGGTCTAGTCGTCCTTTATCCCTTCTCCTTACGGTTCACTTTGGTTGTGTCAAATCTATCAAGTGGCATGCTCAGAATAGGGAGTAGATGTTCCCTTTCTCGATCAGTTTCCTCCGTCTCTCTAGGAAACTATGGATTACTGAGATTGCTCTTTTTTCCTCTAACACAAATACTCTGTTTGTCTTATGGTGAAGTTAGAATTTTACTAATATTCCTGATTCCTATTCCAGATGCAGCTGTGTCATCCATTGTCTCTGATGATTCTAGCCATCGTGCAGTGGCCATAGCCAGCGATGGAGGTCAGTTGCTGGTATATTTGCCATCTTGACAGGCTTTGTTCATATTGAATGATTAAGTTTCGCTCCACCTAGATGGATGTATCAGTCAATTTCCCAAGCCTAATAATGTCTAGAACTCAATAGCTTTGGTTGGCCAAACCTTTTTGTAGATTTTCAATCCAAGTACAATTATAGATTGTAAATAACAGTTTAAAGCTGGATAAAAAAATAATGAAGATCCATTATATTTCCCTTTAGTATTTTCTACATCAGCTAAGCCTTATTGTAGTATCCCTTTCTGAGGCACATATACTTAAATCTTGCCAGCCAAAATACTTTTGCCAATGGCAGTAGTGACTTCTTGTACTTGTGATGGACTTAGTTATACTTCCAAGTCACAACGTAAAAAATGAAAGGTAATGGTAATTGTCACATTTTTGTGAATTCACACCCTAATTTTCAAGGATCCTTTTTCTATTTGAATTATTAAGTGCTATTTATGAATTTTGAAGGGTGAATTTGCGATAAAGTGATAATTCGTATATATTTTTAACCAATAACTCAAAACACAGGACAAATTGAAGGGAAAGGGAAACTTCCAAACTAGGCAATAATTAGTCTTTGGTTATTTTGCCCAGTGGTTTCACCCAAAGGCCAAATTTATCGTACATCAGATCTCACCAGCATTAACTAGTAATTGTAAGACATTTTTGAAGTACCTTAAGCTCAGCGTTTGACCATGAAAATCAAAAATATATTCACTTTATTTGAAATTTTTAAAGTTGAAAATAACATTGGAGTTGTGCTTGGCGAAGTTAATAGTTAGAATTCATATGTATTTTTTAAACAAAATATAAATTTTAAAAGATTAAAATTATTAAAGTGGGTTATTTTATAAAAAGAAAAAGAAAATTGAAAAAAGTGAAAACACCTCTCTTGAGGTGTCTTCCAAATTCCCAACCAAGGATTTGAAATAAAGTGAAAAAATATTCCAAAATAAAGTGAGTACAATCTATAGCCAAACGGGACCTTAGTACTTGACTACTTGTATCAAGGTAAACAAAAAGCAAACCTCCATTGACTAAATTTTTTAAAAAAATTCTACTGAGTTGCCTTCTCGCAATTAGCATCAAAATATCAAATCTTGAATTACTGAATTCAAACGAAATTAGACAGAACAGATTGGGAGATTTAAAAGCATTGCAGCCACTAAACCATATTTATCGATAATAACAACATAATCGGTGGCCAATGTAATCACATAAGTGAAGTCTACGGAAGGAAGTTTGTAGACCTTACACACTACCTTCCGATAGACCCTTTGCTCAAGAAAAAGTAGTAAAGAAAAAAAAGGGCAGTCCGGTGCACTCAAGCTCTCCCTATGCGCGGGATCCGGGAAAGAGCCCCACCACAAAGGTGTATTGTACGCAGCCTTACCTTGCATTTCTGCAAGAGACTGTTTTCAAGGCTAAGGCTTGAACCCGTGACCTCCTGGTCACATGGTAAGCTAACTTTACCAGTTACTCCAAAGCTCCCCTACAAAAAGTAGTAACGAAAGCAATTCGAAAAAGAAAAAGAAAATAATGGGAGCGTAAAATCACTAAACCATATTTATTGATATAGAGATGATAATCTCAAGTTTGGAACTAAGCCTTATAAATAATAATAATAATACTCCTATGATGTCTCAGAGAAGGCAAGCAAAAGCTGCTCCATATAGCAGCAATATGAAACCTAGCAAAAGCTGCTATAGGTATAGCAGCATTGTGAAACCTAAATCCTCAGCAGAAATTAAAACAAGTAAACTGATAAAACAAGTAAAATCCAGCTCTACTAAACTCAAAAGTCTGTGCCGTCGAAGAAACGAGCAAAAGCTATAAGTAGCATCTACTTTTTAGTCTTCGAGGGACCATCAGCGATGGACAGCTTAGCCAAGTTCTCCCCGGTAGGGTTGAGCTCATCCCAAGCTTCGATCCATGTCACCATGGCATCTCCTAGTTTGGTGAAATAGGGATCGATCTTGGAAAGTTTCTCCTTGACCTGCTTCGCAAGCTCGAGGTAGCATTGCTGGACAGTTTTGCACTCTTTAGGAAGGGTTGCAGCTTGGAAAAAGGGGATGATCTCCTCTTGCCAGAAGATTCCGTTGTACTCCTTTTTGAGGTTAACGAACGGGTTGCTAGCTTTGCTGTGCCATATATAGGGTAGACCAGTCTTGATTCCTAGCCCCAAATGGTCACAGATGACCTACACATTTGACGATAAAAAGGCTTCATAAAACATCAAAATGTTCGTTCACTCTCTATATGATCAGAAGGCCACAAACAGATAGACATCATATAAGGCACCCTAGACAAACAAGCTCCTTTTTTTTAACCAAGAAACGTAACTACAGGAAATATGGGAAGTACGCTTACCTTGGTACACCAGCCGGCCCACATATCGTCGTAACGACCAATTGGCTGACCGTCACCCATGAGACCAAAGTACATTGCAGGTCCAATGAGGTCACGGTCAAACGCCAAATTCATTCCACACATGGGGAACAAAGTGCCTTTTGGAATTGTCAAGACAGCATCAACGTATCTGTAATAAAATATTAATGGTAATGGGATAAGTATAGCTTCCAAGCACAATTCGACAATTAATCAGATAAGCTCTACGATTTGCCTTATGAAAAGTGGGACATACCTTGTGTTCCTCTCATGAGGCTTAACAAGCTGTGTGGGAGCATCGTAGTCAGGGATGTTGAGCCACAGTCCATGAGAAACAGCTGTTGGAGCACCCTCACGCATGCTGAAAGGGTAGCCACGGACGAAATCTGCACCTTCTCTGTATGGATCATACAGTGTGTTGAAGAAGTGTGGAGTGGATGGGCACAGGAGGTTCTTGATGTGCTGCTCAAGTGCATTGATATCCTTGCCAGATGGGTCTTTGGCAACCTTCACATCATCAGAAAATATTTCAGCACGTGAACAAGATAACCAAAAAGATAAACTCTCAAGCATTAGAGCATTTGAGATCAAGGCATTGAAACAAAACAACAACATACCAGTGTATTCACATATAGTGGGGTCTAGGGAGGGTAAAATGTACGCAGTCCATACCACTACCTCCGAAGAAGTAGAGAGGCTGTTTCCGATAGACCCCCGGCTCAGGACATGGCATTGAAACAAAACTCAGGATAAAAATTTTACAATTTAAGGTGCGCAGAGCGATATGAGGAAAACATAACTCAGTCATTTAAAGTGGATTTAAGCAATGCCATGGGACCAAGTTCAAGAATGGTGCATATCTGATGGTGGCCACAGAAACAAAGCCTTTTCAACATCAGATCAATAAAGCTATCACATGAAATCGTTAAATGAGGTACCATGACTACGTAACAATGGCTCAACCAGTAGAGAACACATATAACATTAATCTCAATCCGTACATCATTTTAACTAAACATGAATGCAGAGACAAAACAATGCCAAAGCATAAACTTGTAACAAATCTTGCACCTCGTTATGTGTAAACATATACCAAAGATCTAGTTTTTATGGTGCAAAAGAGTAAGATCTGTCACCACACTTGATTTCACATAAAAACTATGAATACCTTAGCAAAAGCAAACAATTCAGTAAGAAAAAGAATTCAGCCTTTGCACAAAAGGATATAAATCATGATATAACTGCAGATCAGTACTTAAGAACCTTTCAAAATTCACCAAGATCTAAAACTTTTTCCTTCCCCACCACACGAAATCGAAAAACATAAACCAGTGCCCCCCACCCCCAAACAACCCCAATTCAATACTTTAAAACCCTTCAAAATTCACAGAGATCCAACTTTTATTCTTCCCCGCCACAAATTAAAACTAAGCAACCACAAAAACAGAAACATAAATCAAGGAAAACAAACAAGAAATACCAAATCACATAACTAAATTTCCCATATTGGGCCATCAATCCTTCAAATTTAATCAAGATCCAATTTTTATCCTTCCCCACCACAAATCAAAACTAAATAATCACGAAAACACAAACACAAATCAGGGAAACAAACAAAAATTGAACACACACATAAACTCCTCTCCAAATTCAATACGTCAAAATTCACCAAGATCCAATATTTATCCTTCCCCACCAACAATCAAAACTAAACAATCACAAAAACACAACACAAATTAAGAAAAACATACAAATGTTGACCCCTTCCCCCCAAATACGCTACTTTAAAACCCTCCAAAATTCACCAAGATCCAATTTTTCTCCAACCCCACAACAAATCAAAACTAAGCAATAACAAAAATATCAACAAAAATCATATCAAACAAAACAAAAAAACAAGAATCTTGAAAAAAAACTCAAAGAAATCATCATCAATGTTGTAAATATACTTCTTCTCTGACACCATATAACCAAAGCACCAACAAGCAGAATCCTTAAAGAATATACAAGAAGCCTTTGGACCCAAAATCCCCAATTCAATGCTTTAAAACCCCTCAAAATTCACCAAGATCCAATTTTTATCCTTCCCCATCACAAATCAAAACTAAATAATCACAAAAACAGCAACATAAATCAAGGAAAACAAGCAAAAATTAAAAACACTCTTCCCCCCAACCCCACAAATCCAATACTTTAAAACCCTTCAAAACTCACCAAGATCCATTTTTTCTCCAACCCCACCACAAATCAAAACTAAATAATCACAAAAACAGCCAAATAAACACAAATCAGGGAAAATTGAGCCACCCTCCCCCCAACCACCCAAATTCAATACTTAAAAAACCTTCTAAATTCACCAAGATCCAATTTCCATCCAACCCCACCACAAATCAAAACTAAACAATAACAAAAACAGCAACACAAATCAGATCAAACGAACAAAAATATTAAAGGGTCAAAAAGTCAAGAATCTCAAAAAAGTATATATCTTAAAACACCAAATTCAATATACTTTAAAACCCTTCAAAGTTCACCAAGATCCAATTTTTATCCCAAAATTCAATATTAAAACCATTCAAAATTCACCAAGATCCACTTTTTATCCAACCCCACCACAAATCAAAACTAAACAATCACAAAAACAACACCACAAATCAGATCAAACAAACAAAAGGGTCAACAAATCAAGAATCTCAAAACAAATATATATGTATATGTATATGTATACTCACAAAGCAATCATCATCAATGGTGTAGATATACTTCTTCTTAGAGACCATATACCCAAAGCACCTACAAGCAGAATCCTTAAAGGATATACAAGAAGCCTTAGGACCCAAAATCCTGTTAATGTCATTCCTATTATAGAGTTCATAATCAAATCCTTCAGGGACCTTAATGGTCTTTGAAGGATCACCATCTTGAACAATGATCAAATGGTATGGTTGAAAAAATGGCCTCCACATTTCCAAGAAATCAAGATTTCTTATTGTTGGAATTACTATATCAAGTTCATCTTTCAACAATGGTGTTGATGGTGTTGCAGCCATTCTGCAAAGCTAATTCTCTATGAATCTTGTGGGGGGGGTTCAGATTTTTGAGTAAAGAGAGCTAGGGGTTGTGTTGTATTTATAATAGTATATAGTTGAAAAGAAAGAGTCGACTTTTATTATTTTTATTTTTTTGGAGTTATTTGTTGACTGAAATATTATTACTTGAATTAATCTCACTAGGTTTGCATACATCTAAGTAAAGCGTAGGGATGACAATGCGGCGCTGCGGGTGCGGGTGTGGTGAAGTGAGGATTTTAGATTATGTAAATATGGTGTGGGTTTAAATAAGTCTTTTTTTTAATAATGTGGGGCGGGATGGTTTGTGGTATATGCAGATTTAAATTAAAAATAAATAAAAATTAGTATTATTTTTATAAATCTACCTAAAATTATATGTATTTTTCTCTTAAAATTTTATGATATTTAAAATAATATGTATGACACTATAAATAAATAATTTTATAATTTTTAAAATTTCTTTATTCATCTTAATGAAAAATTGATATTTGATTATTACTTGTATACGTGATACTTTTCTGATAATTTCTTAGTGAAAAGTGATATAATAGAAATTGGTTGTTGCTATTTCCTAGTATTTAAAATATAATGGTTTTCAATGGAGTTATAAATTTTTCAAAAAGAAAAAAATGTGGGGCGGTGCGGGTATCGCGGGTATAAATGTGGAGCGAGTTTATGCGGGTATAAAGGTGATGCGATATGGTGCGGGGCGATTTTAAAATTTACGATTTTAAAAAAAAATCGTACCGCACTGCACCATTGCCACCCCTAGTAAAGAGTATTACTTACCGATGTTCATGTTGCTAAACATAGCTATTTGATACTAGTTTAATTGCACGTATTAATTATTTAAAATTAAATAATTTATCTATTGCAGAAATTTTTAATGCAGTGTAAAAGTTTAAATCACTTTTCAAAGATCCTTCACACTTTAATATAATAATATAAATATAAATATATATTTTAGTTTAAGCACATATATATTTTACCACCAGAAGCTCTAAGTGGTTGATGGTAGGGGTGTACAGACCAAACCTTCAAGTCAAACCGAACCGACGAACCAAATCAAATCGAGAAAAAAAATCGACTTATGGTTTGGTTTGATTGGTTTGGTGTTGGAAAAAAAAAACTAATCATTCTTGGTTAGGTGTTAACCAAAAAAAAATCAAACCGAACTCGAATCAAACCGACATAATATATATATATATATATATATATATATAATATTCAAACTTTTTTATATATAAAATATTAATTATAATCTACTTTTTAAATACTTTTTCAACTAGTTTTAGTAATTTTCAATAATTTGAAAGTAGATGTAGATATATATTTAGATTTGGGCCTTTAAGTTGTAATATTTGTCCATTAATTGCTAATTAAATGATCGAAAACTCAATATAAACTTAAAATCGAAAATTTTCACTCTTCATCTAACTTTTTAGTTTCAAAAGATTTTTTTGCTCGTCATTTTTTCATAATTATGATTTTTCAATAGCACATGAGTGAAAACATATTTGATCTAATCTTCGATTACAATATAATTGTAAAAACTAAAGAATATAAAAAAAATGAAAAAAAACTAAAAAACCGAGTAAAACCTAAATCGAAAAAATCAATTTTATGTTGGTTTGATTTGGTTTATAGTTTTAATAAGGGAAAAGGACACTCTATGACCTCTTTGAAAAATACTAATCCAAGTTTGGGCATTTGAACATATAATGTCCAGTCGGGTAAACAAATGTCATTTTATGGTTATTTCCTAATCTTTCTCAATTTGGGTCATTTTGATCCACGTAGTCCATATACAGTCCATATACAATACTGATAAAATATTCAACTTGCGCAATTTGACCCTTTTAAAAATATTTCAATTTTTTTTTTTGCTATAAATTTTTTAATTGATCAAATATTCTGCTTTTTTTCATTGTTTAGAAATAATAATTAAATTATATAAAAATTATATACTTATTAAATAAAATCTGTATCTATATAAGATATATGTATAGAAATTGTATAGTTCTATCGAAATTGTATAGTTCTATCAAATATGTATATGTACAACATATATATGGAGAGAGAGAGAGAAAGTGTATAAAAATTATATAATTTTTGTATAAAACATGTAAAAAAAATATACAGTTATTATATAAATTATGTATCAAAACTGTATAATTTTCGTATAGAATATTTATATGTATAAGATTTGTATAAAAACTGTATAGAAGGTGTGTAGAAATAGTATAGAACAAGTCAATGAAATAGCTAGAAAGTGAAATTTAAATTTATGGCCATTTTCATGGAAATGGTTTAATTTGAAGTGTCGTTTTTGTCTTTTTCCCTTTAATAAACCAACATGATTGTTTTTTTTTTTTTAAATAAAAATCGAACCAACCCGACCTATGTACACCCCTAGTTGATAGCTAAGAGAGACACATCAATTTGAACCTTATTTGTGGTACAATTATTCTTTTTCTATATTTAAAATATTTTCTTAATTTTAAAGTCAAGGTACGATTATTCTTTTTTCTATATTTAAAATCTTTCCTTATTTTTAAAGTTAAATCTTTACAAAATCATTGATTATATTCTTATTACGTAATTAAAACTTTTAAAATTTTGGTACTTCATAAATTTGTTTTATTTTAACACTTTTATATTTATTTCTTAATTTTTCAAATCTTCTTAAAACCAAATTTAATTGATTTAGAATTCTTAAACTAATGAAAAAGTATTATTTGTCATTAATTTTGATGACTTCTAATAAGAAAAGGTTTTACCATAAATATATTTAATGAATTTTCAATTTTTAAATATTAGAAAAAATAGTGAAAAGACAATTAGTGATTAAGATGTCATATTGAGAAATTGCAATTAAGGACTCATAAAATGAATTCCTTCTTCTTCTTTACTTTTTCTATTTTTTTTAATATTTATTTTGAAATCTGATTAATTTAAATTTATATAACTAAATTTTACTCTTGAGAGTAAGATGTTATCAGCTAAAAAGCAACTGTTTTTCAAATCCCAAAATCAAAATCTCTAGTTGAGAATAGCATGCTACTTACGATTTATGTATTTATTTGGCAAAGAAAATATTGGAAAGTAAATAAAAATGCATTAAATAGTAAGTCTTTAATTGATTTAAATACAGACAGACTTCGTTACTAGTATTAGTTAGAAAAAAAAAAAACAATTTCTAGTTGAGAATAGCAAGTTACTTACCATATATATTTTGTTTGAAAACATTAAAAAAAAAGTAAATTGCATTAAATGGTATGTATTTAATTGATCTAAGTAAAGACATAGTATTTTGTTAGGAGTTGTATTAGAAAAAAAACAATTTAGTTATGAAGATGTCACAGTAAAATTGTAGTTAAGGATTTATGAAATAAATCCTACTTGACTTTCTGATTCATGCTTTTAAATTAGGTATATATTTTTTTCTTTTTCGATTTTTTGCAATACTTGTTTTGAGATTTAGTAATTTAAATTTATGTTACTAAATTTTACTTTGGGAGGTAACTAACATACTATGTGTCAAAAAGCAACTCCATAATCTTGAACCTAAATATTCTAATTGAGAATAGCAGGTATAGTTACTATTTGTGTATTTGTTTGAAAAAAAAAATTATATTGGAAAGTATTTAAATGCATCAAATGGTAAGGCTTTAATTGATGTAAATAAAGACAGATTTTGTTAGAAGTTATATTAGAAAAAAAAAAAAAAATTTAGTGAGCAAGATGTTATAACGAAAATTGCACTTAAAGGAATTATGAAATGAATTCTACTTGAATTTTTTATCCATTCTTTTAATTGAATTCTATTCTTTTGAAAAATATTAAAATGCATCAAATTAGATTAATTTTAATATTTTAAAGTTAAAATTTAGATTTTTAAAAACTATATGTATATAATATTATAAGTTATAACTCTTCTTATATTAATACGATGAAAGACATATATTTAAAATGTTGATTAAAATTCATCTAGTCTGACCATTGAAACATGAAAAATAACAAATAAAAGAAAATTTTTTGAAGTAGTAAGCAATGGTCGTGTTAATCTTTATTGTTTCACAAAATTGTTCATGTACGTAAAGTAATAAGTTGCATTAGTTAATTAGGATTAAATGTAACTTTATTGCTTTTGAATAAAGACATAATTAAATATTGTTGAGATGGTTTGAACATGCTTAATACAAACTTTCACATGTATTTGCCTAGTAAAAATCACATGATAAGTATTGAAATGGGATTAGGTAGTAAAACTAAAATCACATGATACAAATTTCTCTTCCTAAAAAAGTCATTAAAAATTCTAAAAAAGTCATTAAAAATTCATGAAAATTTAGTTAAGATAGCAGAACCTGAAGGATTCTACGCATAACGAAAGCTTTTTATAGAAATGTAGGATATAATTATGTATAAAAGATTCTTGTGGCTCATCGAATTCATATATAACAAAAATTTAGTGCATCGAGCTGCTGGACTTAAGGAATCATAATTTTTGTTACGCTTATAATAGATATGGTATTTAGTAGGAGTGTTTAGGTGAAATTAGATAGTTATATGTTCATATAAAGCTAATCAATTTGTCTGATGAAATTTATCGATCCTCTAATTTTAAGAGAAATCTAATTTATCTTTAAAATGATTAAAATCGTAATAAAATTAAATAATAAATATTATATATGGTGAAATAGTTATAAAGGATTCAGAGTTCTAATCCAACTAGATTGATTGAAGTCGACTACTCATATTATTTGAACTAGAAAACGAGATAAGTGCGCACACACAAATAACGTTGAATCATTATTTTAAAAAAAAATCCTTCGTTTTATATAGTAGAAAAAAGGATTTGAGGGACTCAAAGAGTATTTTTATCATTTCGACTATTGTATCTATGAATAACTAATCTTGATATTATCATTCCATGATCTAACAAGTGTAAAATAATTATAACTTTGGTATTTAAGTTATATCAAAATTAGTAATCAAACAAAAGAATAACACAATGCTAAATTTTTATGTTGAGATTATTTATTTATACAATATACCAAACATTTCCTTAGAATTTAAATGTATAACCTATAATGGTTGAGACCCTTTCATTGCTATTTTAGAACATTTTGGTATTTTTACCTTATTTATGTTTGTGTAATTTTCTGATAAAGTTTATTGAATTAAACCTCTTTTTAAATGGATGTTTTTTGTCATATATTTAAAGTCAAACTGTTCATTTTCCAACTACTTTAAAAAGTTTTTTTTTTTTTTTTTTGGTTAATTTCTTAAAAATGTTACTATAAGGCTTGGCATATCTAATGTCATTGTTAGGCTGCCTTTGCAATAGCCAATCACATGTCTAATTAAGTACTTCTATCCCTAATAATTTGTTTGATTTTTTTAATTATAATTACATTTCTAAAAGGATTGATATATTCTTATATTAAAAAAAATAAACATTTTTTTTAATGCTACGAATTAAAACTACCTATGCAATTCGTTCATAATATATGTAGAGTGGGTGCTCTATTCAGCAATACAGGATGTTTTGAAGATTTTTTTATACAATTGATTTTTTTTACCCGATTTTTATTCTTAACAATTCTTACGTTCAAAGCAAGATATTGTCTAATTAGATCATGAATTACAAATGTCTGAAAAAAATTCTATTAATATTTTACTAGATAATCTATATTGTTGTAAAGAAAGTGAAAGAGCCACGACAATGACAGAAAAAGTTATTATAGTCCATTATTAAAAAGATGAGACACATATATGTTTACCCCAAATGTTATTTTAGGGGCAAGGGTAACTAATTTCGAGATTAATTTTATGATGAGTTCATCTATATTTGATTGAGATAAAATAATAAAATAACTTATTCTGAGATTATAATGTTATTTTAATCCCACATTGAGAATGGCATAACAATCTCCAAATAACTAATGTCGGGATCTCTCATCTAAAAAGTTAAATCATTAGAAATAATATCTTTTATTTATCTAATTATTCAGCAAGCACCATCTCATGTGCTGACCTAATTCTTTTTTATACTTCAAACACGTGAAATTTCTTTTGATAATATGTAATGGAGAATGGCGTTATAATCAAATCAATTCATCTGATATAATAATTAGCTATGTGACTATCATTTCTAAAAAAAAAATTAGCTATTAGAAATAAGACGCTTTTATTTATTTAATTAGTGAGAAGATTCTATTCCTGGAATAGCTTAATTATCATTTTTTGGCAGTAATCACAGTATACTACTAATAAACACTAGAAATGACTTTTATGTAAATGAGAAGATTCCAACCCTATAATTAATAGCTTAATCTAATTAGCATTAGTATTGTCCTGCATTTCTTAGGCAGTAATTAATTAGATTGCTATTTGCTAATAATAAATACTAGAAATGACTTTTTATATAATAAAAATGATTTAATAGTGCATGTTGCATATATAACTATACAACAAAATTAATCTTATCGGGATTGTCGTCCTAAATACGCATTGCAATACATAAATTTAAATTTACTCAAACTCCAATATATATACGGATCACAAATTGAAAGAAGAACTATGCAATAATTTGTATCATGACTCAGTCCATCATACTTTTTACACATATAATCTTGGTTTAAAATATTAATTAAATTATAGCAAATCAAAGCTATAATCAAAGTTTTAGTTGAACTGTCTACGTAGACCGTACTTAAATATCACTATAATAATTTAATATTAATCTTAACTAGTTGGAATATTTCTAAGACCTTTTAAAAATTTAGAAAATATTGGAAAAAATGGAATATGTCATTTTGTTATTTATATATATATATATGAACCACAATCGAGGTATAAATAATCTTGAGATAGTCAATTTCAAAATCAATAATAATATGAAACGTGAAAAAAGTATAATCTTTCACCCAAAAAAATATATAATCTCATAATTACTTTGAATTATAATCTCGTAACTTATTTGAAAAATCATAATAAAACGATTACTTATGAATGTGTGTTGGTTGATACCGACATTATTATAAAAGATTAAAAGTGTAGTTGTAATTGTAGTGATAATTATTTTTCACCGTTTCCTTCTGCTTTGTGCTTGAATTTACTATATTTGAGTCGAAAATCTTTTAGAAACAATTTTTCTCTATCCTTCTCAGACCTTATTAGTGAAATTTCACTGAATATGTTATTGTTGTTTAAAATTCCAAGTTTATATAATTGCTTTCTCTATTCCAAAATACTTTCATGTTTTTCGATTTTCAAGAGTC
This sequence comes from Capsicum annuum, assembly GCF_002878395.1. Lineage (NCBI taxonomy): Eukaryota > Viridiplantae > Streptophyta > Magnoliopsida > Solanales > Solanaceae > Capsicum > Capsicum annuum. The sequence goes on from NC_061121.1 coordinate 12,569,416, forward strand.
AATTTAATTACTTTTCAAAGTTAAATTAGATGAAATTAATTTGCTTTAAAATTAAAATATAAATTTTCTTAATTAATATGAGAAAAATTACTTCTTAAAATATTAATTAAAATTAATATCGTTCGATTCTTAAAAAAACAATAATGTAAAATATGTTTCTTTTCTATTAGTAGTAGGGAAGTGTATGAGAGATGGGTTAACATAATATGAACATTTTGACAATATATTATATTCCAAAAATAACGTGTTTTGACAGCAAATGTCCAGTTAGAAAACAACGCATTTTCACCAAAACTTACTACTAATACTATTATTAAATTATAATTTCACATGTTCATTGTTTTCCCATCTAATTATTTGCACGTCTTCTACACTTCTTCTAACATGTCTTCACATGTCATGAAGTGCTTTGCATGCAACCTTTTTGGAAAAAATTATTACGTTTTTTTTTTAATGCAAACAAGAAGAAGAAAAAAGTACATTACAATAAGAAAGATTTACTTTTTTTTATATATATATATATATATTGTGCGCAATTACTTTACGAGTTTCGATTGTGGCATAGGTGAAATTTCGAAAAATTCATTTGAGTTTGAAATGGTGCAATGCACGTTCCAATAAGAAAGATTTACTTTTTTTTATTTTTTATTTTTTCATGTATTGCTCGTAACTACTACACGAGTTTTAATCGTGGCATAAGTGAAATTTCGAGAAATTTATTTGAGTTTGAAATGGTGCAATGCACCTTACACTAAGAAAGATTTACTTTTTTTTTTTTTTTTTTCGTATTACTCACAACTACTATAGGAGTTTCAATTGTGGCATAAGTAAATTTTGAGAAATTCATTTGAGTTTGAAATAGTGCAATTGGAACTTTAAAAATGTCAATATGATATAAGTGAAATTTCAAGAGATTTTTATTGAGTTCGAAATGATGTAAGTGGAGCTTTTGGATAACTCTGATATTATTTTTGAGCTAAAAAAAGGAGATAGTTCAAACTAGAGTTTAAACAACTACTTTTATCTCTAAGAATTTCTTGAACAGATATTTAAATATGTTTATACAAAAAATAATACATTCTCATTAGAAAGTGGCTAAATTTTGAATTGATTTATACGTATACTGAAAGAGAGACTACAAATATGTACTTCCTCCATTACAAATTAATTGATCTCTTTGCACTTGACATGTCCCTTAAGATTCAATGATTGAAGGTGTATTTTTATTTTTTTACCCTTATACCATAATAATTAATTAATAATTAGAGTAGAAACCAAAACCAATTTATTTAAAAATTTGAATTCGTTGAACAGAAATGACTTTAGAGTAGTACTAAAAGGCAAAGGAGGGGCCAGCTACATTTAATTACTTTGAAATTCAACAATTTTATTCTCAAAAATTTTAAAAAGTGTGATACTTTAATAGGAGTAAAGTTGAAAAAAAGGTCTAAAATGATCTTGATTTTATAAGTTGGACAAGTAATTTGTAACGAATAAATATAGAAAATAGGTCAAGTAATTTAGGCCTTGTTTGGCCATGAAAATAATAATTTTCTGGAGTTAGAGTTAGAGTTGAAGTTGAAGTTGAAGTTGGTGTTGTTTTGACCATAAAAATAAATTGGAGTTGTTTTTAAAATTTTGCGAGGAAAAAAAGGAGTGAGAAAAGTGAAAACAAGTGAACTTGTTTTCTCTTTTTCAAAAATAATTTTTACTAAAATGAAATAATTTTTATGGTTAAACATTACTATTTTCACTAAAGTGAAATAATTTTCCGAAAAAAGTAAAAAAAATTTCAGGGCCAAACGCCTACATAGAACGGAAGAAGTATAATTTAAGACACTTTATTACACCAAATAACTTGATTAGCTGTCTAAAATAGGCTGTTTGCCAAATTTTGATTGTTGGAATAGATTTTGAACTTTCACATTTGAGCAGGTTGAGTAGAGATTTTACTACAGTTGGACCAAACAAGAAATTGGTATTGATACTTGGCTAACAATTTTACTTTGGCCCTCCAATGGAAAGAGCATGAGATATAAGGATATAAAAAGTAAGTCTGTCAAGTGGGTCGAGCTGATCCGGTCCTACCCGGCCCACTTAAAGGATCCGGCCCGGTTTGAACCGGTTCGATAATCTCTAGGGCTTTAAGGTTTCGAGTTCTGGGATGGTTATTTTTTTAATTTGGACCCGATTAATCTGGCCCGAACCTAGCTCAATTCAGGTCCGCTAGTTAATCGGCCCGGCCCGGATTCATTTTTTTTTTTTTTTTTTTTAAATTTTTGAGTTTTGGGCCAAACTAGCTGTCGGCCCAACGGCTATATAGCCATTTTTGGATCCAAACGGCTAGCTTGGGCCCATTTCTTAAAAAAAAAAAAAAAATTACTTTAAAAATTATTTTTAAATCCCAAAAAAAATTCTATAAATACCCTATACCTTCAAATCATTTTTCACACAATTTTTCGCTCTCTCAAATCTCAATTCTCAAATATTCAATATATTTAATTTCTTAAAGTGCTCACTTTAATTTTTTAATTTTGCGTTTACAAAGTACGAGCGGAAGTTTCTAAAGTAGCAACCTTCGAATACTTCCAAAATTTGGTATTGTTGTTCCATCTCTTACTTTTAATTTTTATTTATTGTATGAATTGTTTAATATTTAATTTTATTATATTTGTATATTTTGAATTTTTTTAGTTTAATTTAATTTATACTATGGATAAATTAAGAAACCTCGCTACTAAAGGTATTATAATTTTTTATCCCGAAAGTGGAAGTGGTAGTAAAAAATGAATTACTAGCGGTAGAGGTAGTTCAAGTAGTAGATATACCCGTGTGCCTTCGCCTCCGGTACCGCTTGATACACCTTTTGAGAAAAAAATAGGTGTAGGTGCTTACGATATGAATTATGTAGAAGCTCAGAAAAATTACGGTATAGAAGAAGAAAATGAAATAGATGCGGTTAATTTAGACGAAGAAAATAAAAATATTGGTGAGACACCCGCAGTAGGAAATGCTAACGTTAGATCTTAATCGGTTAATCTCCCTCCCCGTCCTCCTTATGCCGCAAGACCTCGTAAAACAACTAGTGTTGCATGACAATTTTTTGAACGTATATTAGATACTGAGGTGCAATGCGATATTTGTCAACAAATATATAAGCATAGAAGCGGAGGCAAACAAGGGGGTACGGGTACGTTAATGAGACATATAGATGAAGTTCACGAAAGAGAGTTAAATATTGCACGAGGTGGTGGGGATGTTGGTGGACCAACGCAAACTAGAATGAACCCAACAACCGATCAGGTAACGAAGAAGTATAATAAATTGAGGGACCGGGAAGAAATAGCTAAAATGCTAGTTGTGGGTTGTATGCCTTTTAGTTTTCCTTTTTTCTGATATCTTTATTCATTATAAACAAGCAATTTATAATCCTATGTTTAACGGTATTCCTAGAAGTACTTGTCAGTCTGATATTTTTAGACTTCATTCACAATATTGTTTTTATTTATCAACATTGTTAAAAAATATTCAATGTAGATTGTCCTTAACTTCTGATCTTGGTCGTGCTGTAAATAAAAATGATTATTTAACCGTTACTTGTCACAGGATGGATAGTAATTTTGTGATGCAAAAATGTATTCTTACTTTTTTATATGATGAAGATCGTAAACATACTGGAGATTTTATTGTTGATTCTATTGTTAAAGTTGCTGGATATTATGGTATTGAAAATAAAATTTTATGTATTGCTTTTGATAATACTTCTAACAACAAGACTGCTATAAAAAAAAATTAAAATCTCCGCTATCTCCGCCATTGCCTGAAATTTTTCATATTAAGTGTGAATGTCATATATATAATTTAATTGTAAAAGATAGTCTTGAGTTTTTTGAGCTTCATATTGAAAAAATTTGTCTTGCTGTTGGTTTTATTCAAGGAAATAATCGTAGATCGAGAATTAGAGAATTTAAAGTTAAATATCAAGAAAATGGGCTTGCACCGATATTGATGCCTGAGGAAATTGCTATTAGATGGAATTCTACATATGATTTTTTAAACATTTGTTATAAATATATAATTCCTATTACACTAGCTTTTAACCAACATTGTTGTTCATTTGCTGATTCTGCTGATTGCATGCTACATGATTCTGATTGGGTTGTGATTAAGGATCTTGTTAAGTTTTTAGAAAGATTTTATGTTGCTACGGTTGAATTTTTCGGTGCTTATTATCCTACTGTTTGTAATATTTTGGCATATATAGCCGATATTTTTGGTTTGCTCAAAGAATATAAAAATAAAGAAGGTTATAAAGAAGCTGTTGGCGTCATGTTTACTAAATTTAAAAAATATTTTTTTCCGATTCCCCCTATTTACTTGGTTGGTGCTATGTTAAATCCGTGCATGAAATATAATAATATGTGCCACTTTAGTACTATTATTTATACTAACTTAGAAATATATATTAACCATGATTCCGAACAAATACAACCTGATTTGTGGACGACTATAAATGATGCAAAAGATTACATAGAAAAATTATATAATCACTATGCTGATTTATTTGATTTAGCCGTACTTACAAATATCACTCCAACTGTCGTTCCTCATCTTCCCGAGGAGCCATCATCTTCTAAAAGGCCGGCACATAGTGGTTTTCCTGATTTCTTTTATGATTTAACTTGTTGGAACAGTGTTGATGAGAGAGCTTACACATCAACTTATCCGGAAGAGCTGAAATATTATCTTCGGTCGGCGCCAGAGGATCGCAGACGACGGATCAACACGTTGGATTGGTGGAGGAGTAATGAAACACAATATCCTGTGCTTTCAAAATTAGCTAGAGATATCTTGAATGTTCCAATGTCAACCGTTGCATCAGAGAGTGCCTTTAGTCAGGGACGACAACAGCTTGGAGACAACCAACACTCATTGGGAAGCAATGCAATGAATGTTCTAGTTTGCCTCAGAGATTGGATTAGAGCGGAAAGAAGAAACCAAGGAATGGAATCGGAGCCGAGCGACGAGCTGAAACTTGAAGAAATTATGTCTTCATGGGAGAACTCAGCAGAATCAAGTCCAATGCATGATTTTGCCCTCGTTGACTTCGACTATCCTATGCAAATTCCCGTTAATATGAACATGCATGAGTTAGAAAAAATGATGCATAATTTGTAGATTTTTCATTATGTAAATTATAAATCTTGGATCATTTCGCAATCAATAAAATTCTCCAAATTCATTCACTCCTTAGTCCATACTATTTATATTTTTTCATTTAATGATTTAAAATTTTAAATTGAATTTCTAGTTTTCTCCTTTAAATTAAAAACTTACTTCTAATATATTATTAATTTACTACCAAGTATTATTAATTCATTATATTAAGTAGCATATGTTTTGTATATTTGTGTATATATCTTCTATATATGTGTATATTTAACGTATACATGTGTATATGTTTTATAAATTAGTATATAACTATATCTATATATATTGTAGTATATTTTATTAGTAGTAGTATATATACATTGAATGGTGTGTATACATGTGTAAATATCTTCTATAGACGTGTATATTTAACGTATACATGTGTATATATTTTATAAATTAGTAAATAACTATATATATATATATATATATTGTAATGTATATATATATATTGTAGTATATTTAATTTAAAGTATTACATATACATAGAATAAAGTGTATATATGTGAATATATCTTCTATAGACGTGTATATTTAACGTATACATGTGTATATGTTTTATAAATTATTATATAACTATATCTATATATATTGTAATGTATATATATTGTAGTGTATTTAATTTAAAGTATTACATATACATAGAATAGAGTGTATATATGTGAATATATCTTCAATAGACGTGTATATTTAACGTATAGATGTGTATATGTTTTATAAATT
>NC_061121.1:12575449-12609301 GCF_002878395.1 Capsicum annuum
AGACGTGTATATTTAACGTATACATGTGTATATGTTTTATAAATTATTATATAACTATATCTATATATATTGTAATGTATATATATTGTAGTGTATTTAATTTAAAGTATTACATATACATAGAATAGAGTGTATATATGTGAATATATCTTCTATAGACGTGTATATTTAACGTATATATGGGTATATGTTTTATAAACTAGTATAGATGTGTATGTTTAACGTATACATGTGTATATATTTTATAAATTAGTATATAAGTATAACTATATATATAAATATATATATTGTAATGTATATATATTGTAGTATATTTTATTTAAACTTTAAAGTAGTACATATATATTGGATGGTGCCTATATTTGTGTAATTGTGTATATGTGTATATATTTTATAAATTCTAATGTAGTATATACTATATATATAGTGTATCTATATTGTTTAACGTATTTATAATGTATATAGGTGGGTATATATAATGTATACTGAAAAAAGTTTTTTTTTTTTTATATTTTTGACTGGGTTTGATCGATTTTTTAATCGGGTTTAGGTGGGTTTGACCGGGTTGGGTTAAGTGCGCCGGGTTAGAGTTGTTTTTCATTTTTTTACTGTTGAGCCCGGCCCAGCCCGATCCACTTAAACCCCAATTCGGATCCGGCCCGGCCCACAAACCGGTTAAATGACACGGGCTGGTTCCGGGTTGGTCCAGCCTGTCCCACATAACAGTCTTAATAAAAAGCCATTTGGTAGAGTGTATATAAATAACATTGAAGAGAGTGTATTTGTAATACTGTGGTTAGCTATAGTGAGATCATTTTTATTCATAGTTTGATTGGAGTATTAAGAACAATTTTATATTTATCCATACTTGTTCATGTATTCAAAATTATTCTATGACTAATATCATGATTTGCCTTAGTCCCGATGTTACATAAGCATCAATGTTAGCTAAACTAACAAATAATTGAATTGAAGTTAACATAATAAGATAAGACACCTGGAGGAAAGGAACGAATCCTCCAAAGCGACTCCCAATAATAGATACCTGACAAAGAGATCAGTAACGATAGGCTAGAACAGTGTTGCCTCAACTCTAGGCCCCTGACTAATCGAGATCAATAAAAAGGTACAAGAATCGCAGACTTAAGAGATATCTAGATGTGTTCGGAAATAGAATCGCTCTTAAAATTAACATGTATAGTCAAGAATCTTCCGAACCTTATTATTAGAAATGTCATCTATAATGGGATGATGATCTAGTTATTGCCAAATATACTTGACTGATACGCCTGTGTTAAGACGGCTTGTACCCGAAAAATTCCCGAGTAGGAGTGAAGCTAGTGTGATTTTCTAACAATCTACCCCAATTCAAATTACGGTGTAGTAGAACTCGATATACCATTACATAACCCTCAACATGTTGTCCAAACAAAATTTAGATATCCCACAGGATCAAAGCGATCCTCTCCAAAGGGAGGTGAAAAGTGTGCGTTCTTACCTCTACCTCTCGATCATGGCAGTGACAAAATGATCAAGTTGTATCCTATTAACAATTCCTGACAATGACCCATAACTCTGTCCTGGATATATACTTTGTGATGCGCTCGTGGGAGGGGGATATCAAAAATTGTTCATGCCACATCAACTATTTTTAAAAATACAATGTCATTTTTGTCAAGATCCCCAGTCCACAGTCATAGCAGCGTGTGAGTCACCTGTAATGTATGTAATGGCCCATTAAAGGGTTCAGGATGCAAGATCTGCTGCATAATACAGATCTGTACACTAAATTTTATTTGGACGAAGGTTGTAAAACATATCTTTATAATACATAATTACTTCCTTACCGTTGATTGTTCTTCAATGTTTGATTCATATTTTTAGAGTGCATATGGATAGATAAGAAAATATGCTACTAAGATTTAATCCCAAACTAAGTGGTTGAAAATGAAAACCTTAAATACCTCTATTTTGCTCATCTGAAACTATTTCATTTCAAAATAAATATCTTTCCTATTTTGAAGGTTCCATTAACATTTTTTTTACAAGTCAAATAACTTATTTTGTTATTAGTTAACAACAAGCTTCAGAAAATCCAATAATCTATCCAAGTAGCAAAATAACATGATATCATATTATACTAAAAGTGGAAACCTACAAAATAAAAAATGATCATTTTGTCTTAATCACTTAATTAATGCTACTCCTATAATAACTTACAGTACATTTTAGAAATTAAACTTTTGTCTTCTATCGATTTGATAATTAATTTAATTTTAGTAAATTAGTAGTACTATTTCTAGCTGCGATAATTATAGCAGGTTGTTAGTATGCAAACCTTTTAGAGTTATTAATTTTAGGGGGCTATTTCCTAAAAGTCCACTTCCAAAACTCTTTTTGATATTTAGACACTAGGTTTTTTAATTGGGAATATAGACACCCTAATAGGACCACAAAAAAAGGCAACCCTAGCACTAACTTATAAAATATACACTTTAGCCCCTTTCTCATTTCAACCCCAATTTTTTTAAAACTACACTTTAGTCCCTGTCCAAAAATATAAATATTGGACAGTTATTTTTTAAAAAAAATATCAAGCTTCTCAACCAATCCACTACCAACCACTCGATTTTGCCTTCATTTCCTTAATTTGGCCATTTTTCGTCGAATTTTTTGACATCCATCGAAAAGTGAGATTATCTCTATTGTTTTAAGCCATTTTCTCATATTTTTAGCCCCCAATTTTTCATCCATTTTCATACAAAAAATGGAAAACCAGTCCCACATTTTACAATCGATTCTTGGCTCAATAGCAACATTCTAACACTCCTTAGGTTGTTTGTAAGTTGTAATTCATCGGATTATTCCGGTGGTCATCGAAAAAAGTTCAATCGTATACTGTACGGACAACAGCTAAGAAGAAGACGACTACAGTCTATTAAGTCTAGGCTCATAAACGATTGTTCAAGTCTATTAAATACTATCATCAAGGTATATCATGTCTATTATAGATTACACAGTTATTGGTGGTATATTTTCTGGTGAATGGGAGGAGACTCCTAAATGTTGGGTTTGAAAAATCGCATCTAAGAAGACAGTGTCCATTTTTCTTCGTCGCAATGGTTCATACGCCGATATGGTTAAAAGCGTAATGGAGAGCGGTGAATTAAGTTGTGATCAAAGCGATGTGGTAATTAGTTACTTGATGAACGGGAGGGGAAAAATCTATCCAACGTTCATAAAGAATGATAGACACGTAGAATTATACATGTTTTCTTCAGACCTATATTGCGGGTTAAAGTTGTTGGAAGGTCCCGAAAAAAAGCTTCCATATCAGCCCCACCCCCCACCCCCACCCCCGACAGTGAATGATACGTCAACGAAATACGATTGCATGGGTGGTGATGAATAGGATAATAGTAAAGATTATGAATAAGAGGAGTGTGGGGGAGGTAAGGACAGGAAGTTTGAACCACAAGGAAGCCACTCTTTATCGGACAACACCAATCTTTTTGTAGGACAAACATTCAAGGATAAGAAAACATTGAATCTTTTGTTGAAGAAGGCATCGATGAAAATGTCTTTTAATTACATAACGATGAAGAGTTGTAAGAAATAATTGAGGGTGAGGTGCGTAGATCCTACTTGCCGGTGTATGGTGCGCGCATGTGTGATCGGAGAATCGGGTTGGTTTTATATCCACAAGTACGTGGCAGAGCATAGTTGTGGCATTGATCATGTCACGGGAAAGCATAAGAATGTCACTGCGGAGGTTATTACCTCACTTATTTTGAACTTTTTCATCGACAACAATGTTCCAAGCCCGAAAGAGATCTAGAGGATCGTATTTAGGGAACTATATTGTAGGTCGGGCTATTGGATGTGTTGGATGACAGACGTCATTGCGAAGAACATAGTTTGAGGTACACCCGAGCACGGATATGCAGTGTTGTCCGCTTTTTTATATGTTTTCAAAGGCCTCAATCCCGGGTCTATAAATTCCCTCATGGCCGATGAGGAGTCGGGTAGGTTTATTTACTACTTTATGGCGTTTGGGGCCTACATCTGTGGATATGCACACGTGATAAAGGTCATTGCCGTTGATGGCACGCATTTGTCCGGCAAGTACGAGGGGGTGCTGCTTTTCATTGTCGCTTAAGATACGCAGAATCATATCTATCCTTTAGCGTATTATGTGGTGGATAAGGAGAATGATGCGTCGTGGGGCTTCTTCTTTGAGAAGCTTAAGGCCTTTGTCGTCGACGAACCAGAGTTGTGCGTTATCTTCGACAGACACGTAAGTACAACCAACGACCTCACAAGGCATTATCCGTTTGCGCATCATGGTGTTTGTATGAGGCATCTTGGTGAAAATCTCCGAACGAATTACCATTGTGCAGATTTTCCCTATTTGTACTACCATGAGGCTAAGGCGTACATGTTGGAAGAATTTAGTAACTAATTCAATGCCCTTAAAGAAAAATGCCCTGCACAACAGCTTGCCTCGAGCATGACGTTAGATTTGAAAAGTGGAGCCGGGCTCACTTTTCAGGTAATCGATTCAACGTCATAACCACAAACATTGTCGAGTCGCTCAACTCAATATTGCTCAACGAAAGAGAGTATCCAGTGGCGGCCATCTTCAATTCAATTGCATATAGGTTTGGAGAAATATTTAGGAAGAGGTATACGGAGGTGGACAATTCAAGGACACTATTCGTTCCCATAGCCGAGAAGATCTTGAGGGAAAACATGACCGAAGGCGACAAATTATATGTGAACAACATAAACGGAAGCACTAACAAATTCACCGTGCTTGGTTATGGTCCTTCTGCCAAAGTTAATCTATCGAGATGGTCATGTTCTTGCAGAAAGTACGGCTTAGTGAAATTGCCATGCGCTCATGCAATGGCAGCTTTGCGTTTGAAGTACGGGGAAGAATACGACACTAGCATTTACAACTACTCTTCGTCCATATATTCGAAAGAATCATACCTCTTTGCATACTTGAAACCTATTTGTGCAACACCACTGGAGTCGGAGTGGAGTGTGGCGTGGGAGTATCAAGAAATGCAAGTTCTTCCACCCGATTTTGATCCCAAACTCGGGAGGAGGAAGGTGAAACGCGTTAAGGGTGTGTTGGAGCCTTCAAAGCACAAGAAAAGGAACAAGTTCCCCAAGTGCAAAAGGCTGGTACATAAGAAAACAACATGCAACCTTAACGTAGGATAATATGATTGACATTGTATTTTATGTTTTTGGTTTTGTCAAATGCACTGAACAGTATGTAATGTGTATTCTGTTTTCAAAGCCACTGAACTGTAGTCAAATCAACTTTTTTTTGCTGTGCATTATCGATTTCAGTTCATATATTATATACTACGTACTAAATATATTATACACTGAAATAATCGACCAGCCTCGTAATATATAATAAATCAGTGTTTGATCTACAGAGTAAATATTCAATACTTAAATGTATAATAAACCTATCGGGTTGTCTATTTAACAAATCCTTTTCTTCATACACTATTGAATTCAAAATGTTTATGATGCATTGGAAAAGGTGTCATTTTGAGAACTGGCATCCCAAGTTATGAAATCAACTATACACATTACACATCTACTGGACTCAAAATATATAATAGATCGATGCATAGTTTACGGAGTATAGGATAAACTACATAGTATATAATCAACCAATCAGGTAGTCTATTAAAGAAACCTTTTTCCTCATACACTGAATATTTCAATGTAATTATAACACTTCGGGAAACACGACTATTTGAAATGACTCGACTACCACAATCGCCGCGACTTTTCATTTACTATTCCCACACGCCTTCTCCCCTTCCATCAACACGTGTACAACTTCTATTGGTTGATTGTCTCTTGCTCTGGTCTATTTAAAGAGGCCCTTGTCGATTGTAAATCAAATTTCTTAAGAAAAGACTAAGGAGAGAAGAAAATGGCTAGGAGGAGGTACACATTACGGTCAATACACAAAATGACAACCATCAACAACATAAAATTGCTTAGGCTTAGGAGCGACCTGGATTTCCTTTTTCAGGGTCTTGCCGCCGATCAATGGCGGTTGTACAGGGAGCTCCAGCGGATGACCCATTTTCTTCGGGCCATAGCCGAGAGGCTCAACCTGGACCCCCGTGAACCCATCACCCCCCCTTCATCCCCTTAATCTAGTTTAGTTTAGTTTAGTGTAGTTCATTGCTGAATGAAGCTTTCATGGTTGGATTTTGTAAATAAAACTTCCTTTTTGTCTTTTTGTTTGAGATTTTTTCTCAAAAAATTATAAATATAGATGCAATGAACTTTTATCTATCTATAAACAAGTTTGTGTTTTCATGATATTCTATTTATGTATAATGACTTTATATCTTTCGGTCTTTGTTGATGATTCTTCAGTAGTGCTTGTTTAAAGATTTGCAAACACTGTATCGTTAAACGTAAGAAAATATATTGAATATATAATCGACTACTCTAAATACGAATTATATACGCTCAATATGAATATATAATTGACTACGAAATACTGAGTACAGTGCGTTTAAACTCTACTAAAGACTCTTTCATTAAACGTAAGAAAAAAAATACTAAGGTTATAATCGACTAGGTTAAATATGAATTATATACTGATATCTGTGTTGATGATCCAGTGTATTGACATATTATCGATTTAGAATAAGGTCGATTATCGACCTATCATATAGTCTATGCTCAACTTACTGAATATATGAACAACTTAAAATAACGGCAAAAAAGGAGCAATAAAATAAAATAAAATTAAAGTATGTCAATTAACACCATTAAAACATTGTAAAGCAATTTAGATACATCAATTGTGACTCCCAATCACATTTGAAACGTGATCAAGTGTTATCTAAGACACAGTGTAATCGTAGACCATTGAGATGACACAAAAAAGGAGAGAAATAAAATAAATTAAATTAAAATAAAATAAATATTAATCATCCAAGCATTAAAGAATGACTACATATCATGACAACAGATTAGACTTGTGTAAGGACCATAAGGAAGAGTGGTGGTTGACACTTGTGAGTGTTCAATGGACAAGTAGTGTCTGAAAATAAGAAGTCCTTCTCAACAGAGACACTTGTTCTGAGTAATTGGTTGTTACTACCATTGCCTTACCCTATACTCATTTGATCGAGTGTCTAATTATTTTGTACTCTTATATTATAATATTTAGTCACTTTACATTGCGTGAATGATGTTTATTTATTTTATTTCTCCCCTTTTTATCTCACCTTCTTGCATTGAAAGAGGACATTATCAAAATGTACAAAAAAATAAAAATACCTAAATTAACTTTTTTTTTAGAGAAACTGAACAATACAATCGTCAGCTACGCATTGAATACACCTTTAATATGTCTTTTTCTTTGAAAAAACGTATGATTATTAGGAGATGGGGACCATCGAACTTGAAATTTTAGAGAGATGGGGGAGGGGGGACGATGGTGGAGAGACGAAAATCTAAGTTTTTAGGATTAAGAAAATATAGTGCACTATTTTTGTGCATTATTTTAGTATATATAGTGTACAAAATAAGTGCATTATATGAAAAAAGATTGAATATTGCATTGTGCGTATCCACTTTTATATAACTTTGATGTCGTTAGCATTGTGCCGTTATATATGTAGTGTATAAAAATAGTGCACTAAGTTTATTTTGATCACTTTTTATGTCCATAACATAATTATATTTTTCTTTTTATATAGCAATATATTTCGATCGTGGACTCAATTTAACACTTATTAAAACCCACAACCCAAATCATTAAATACAAATGTAAATCGAACCACCCGATAACCACCTCTTTTTTAACACCATCCTACAAATATAAGTTATCTATCCCCATCTAACATCAAATCCTATAATTAGGGATTTACTGGTTAGTTTGACCCGACCCGACCCGACAGTAACCCCTTTCTCAAGGTATCCAGCACAGTATTCAGCATTATTAGGGTTTTAGTAACTCCTTGCAAGATAATTGGGTAATACAAGATTCTTGACAGAAATTTGAAAGCGAAAAATCCACCAAACAGTTGAAAAAAATGCCAACTTTAACAAAGTTATTCACAATGGAAGAAGCTGCTCAGCATAACACTAAGGATGATTGTTGGGTTGTTATTGATGGCAAGGTAGTTTCCATCCCTTTTATCTTCAACTTTTGTTTAATGGGTTGGTTTTTATTTATTTTTTATTTTTTAATGGTGGATAGTTGTGATTGTAGCCCTTTTCTTGATTTTGTTTTTTGATGGTGTTCTGGAAATATATTCTTGTTGTAAATGTGATTGATTAAATATTTGATGATGGGGTTTTGGAATGTGTTGTTATTGTAAATGTGATTGATGTTTGGTTCATCTTGACCTTACCGAGGATATGACCTTAGATAGGAGAGTTTGGAGGTTGCATATTAGGGTAGAAGGTTAGTTGAAGTTGAGTGTTCTCTCACTTTCTTGTGAGATAGGATTGGTGATTATTCTTGGATCTCCCATCTTTTCAGTATTATTAGCGTTATGCTTGTAGTTCCTTAATCTTCAATAGTTTGGAGGTTGCATGTTAGGGTAGAAGGTTAGTTGAAGTTGAGCGTTCTCTCGCTTTCTTGTGAGGTAGGATTGGTGATTATTCTTGGACCTCCCATCTTTTCAGTATTATTAGCACTATGCTTGTAGTTCCTTTATCTTCAATTTCAGCTTTCACCGATGATATGTGCACTGATTATTGCATTATTTCATTTTCTTTATTGTCCTTTCTATTGTTTTTTGTGTAGCGCTTTCCATTTTGATTAGTTTGTATTGTGATTGCTACCATATTTGTTTTCTTTTTTCCAGACGGTTTGGCTGGTACCAGTTAAACTGAGTCTATCAGAAATAGCTTCTACCCACCCTAGACTCCACTTGCCGGATTACACTAGGATGTTGTTGTTATTGTTGTCTCCTAGGTTAGTAGGTAGTTCAACTTATCGAGGATATGACCTTAGGTAGGAGGGTATGGAGCTCACATACTAGGGACATGATCTTAGATAGGAGGGTATGGAATTCACGTATTAAGGTAGAAGGTTAGTAGGTCATTGAACTTTGACTTGCTTTTTAGTGGGTTTAGGCTTGATGGGAGTTTGGGAGCTTCATGTCTGTCGTAGTATTAGTCTTATACATGTATTGTCGTTCTTGTTACCGTAGTATTTTGGTGTTTTTACTGTTTCTTTTCCTTGGATGCTTTGTACTGCTTTACTTATTATTTGACATGTTTTTCTTCACTGTCGTATTCCTTTTTTTGTGAATGTTTTGATTTGTCGTACTTGAGCTAAGGGTCTTTTAGAAACAACCTCTCTACCTCCACGAGGTAGATGTAAGGTCGGCCACTATGCAGGTTTAGATCAATCCACAATATAGAGTCATCGGATTTGCAGGGGGTGTGATCGTCTCTTTATCTAATTTTAGTTTTTTCTTTGTGTTTTTCCAGACAGACACATATTAGTTACTAGGATTTATGATTCTTTTTAAATTGCCCAAAGCTACTTTCAAGTTTTTGTGTTGATTATCTGACTTGATTGCCGTGTTGAAGGTCATTTAGGCTTCTGAATGTTATCATATGTATCTGCTTAGCATTGGGTTAGATTAGCCCTTGTCCGTTGAGTATGTAGTGTATAATGATTGGATAGGCTCGAGTGGCCTCTAATGACCTTGTAACGATTGGTATTTTTGCCTTCAACCAAGTTCCAAACTATTGTGCATTTAAAGAATTTACCCATTGCCCATAGGCTATTCATATTCTTTAGTAAGTTCTTGTATTAACTATCAGAGTAAACTTAACTTGAAACCAAACTCATATTTAACTTCTTGTGGCACAGATAAACCTGAATTATGAATATGCAACTTGCCAGTCATGAACCTCTGAGAATGAAACTGGTTTTGATTTGATATTCATTCTAAACAGGAACCAGGAGGATAAGTTACAACCCTCAAACTTCAAATTAGATGGTAGTTCGGCATCACATACTTTATGCCTTAGCCACAATTTGCTAGAAATAAGATAGTTTTGAAATTACAACACCACTAAGTGTGACTGATGATCTCCGGTGGTCTTTACAAAAGTCTATTTGCAAAGTGATAATTTGTCAATTAATGAAATGGAACACTTTGAGTTGCATCCAAGGGTATGACCTAGTGGTCAATAGAGTGAGTGGAAACCTTGGAGACCATGTTCAAGTCCCGATTCCCAGCAGAGACAAAAAACACTTGTGACGTCTTTTCATCTGCCATAGCCTTGGTGGTAGAGTCACCCGGGGTACTTGTACTGGTGGGAGTTAGTACGTACAGGATGAAATGGTTGAGCTGCGTAAGCTGTCCCCAATACTACCATTACCTTGAACAAAGAAATAAATTGAACAGTGTGACTTTATCTCCTTTGAGGCCGAACTTTTTGTTTGCTCGCTAAGGGCCATAGTCCAACCATATTCTAAGATATATGTACTGCCAGTGGCTGAGAGCAGGCGTGAAAATTATGTTCCTAATTAAGAAGAAAATTTCCTTCTATTGGCTATTTGGGTTAGCAACTTATTGTCTGCGATGTTCTGCTTGTCGTGTAGCTTCGTTAACAAAATGTTGCATTTGAGCTGATATAGATTATGTTTTATTAGTTTACCTGGTTCTCCATTTTGCTGCTTCAGATTCTTAGTTTCTTTGCATGGTGGTGCATGCAGGTTTATGATGTTTCATCTTATTTGGACGAGCATCCAGGGGGAGATGATGTTGTACTTGCTGTTACAGGTACCGATTTATTCACGTTCTTTATCTTAAAATTACTGCAAGCTCAAAATAATAATGAGGAGTCACTTTTGAGTTGTCACTGGAAAAATCTCAACTAAGCCGGAATATGATTTGACTCGTGATGCATTTTCTTGTAGGACAAGATGCCACTGATGAATTTGAAGATGCTGGACACAGCAAAAGTGCGAGAGAACTTATGGAGAAATTCTTCATCGGTGAGCTTGATCCAACATCCACTTCCATCCCAGAACTTGAGATTGTCAAGAAGGCGGGCAAAAATATCCCTAAGAAGGTTATGGCAATTACGAAGCAATATTGGTTCGTTCCAGTAGCAGTTGTTGGCATCTCTGTGGTGATCGGCTTCTTGTACACACGCAAGAAGTAGAATCAGTTCGATAGTCCCTTTTCGATGTTAGTAGTGTTATGAGTCATACACTGAAAAAAATTGTTCATCATATCTTCAGAGGTCCAGGAATTTGGGACATGATTTCTGAGTGCCATTTTTGTTACTATTTGAGATGACAGGAAATTTTTGAACACCAATGATCACAAATAGGCATTTTAATACACAGTTGCTGTCATTTTATATTGATATATGAGTTTTCACTTATAACCTTTTCTTAGGATATATTATAATGCACTCAGAAGGAGCAAATGATTCAAGAAGCTGGCTAACTTTTTGAGAAAAAATGGCCACTCACAAAACTCTGGTTCTTTCTGGTATATATCATTTCAGGTTAGAGTTCTTTTACAAAGATGAAAATCTCAGAGCAATAGAGGTTTACAATGAGAAAGGAATGAGCCAAAAGAAAAAAAAAAACGTCGCTCGTGTCCAACTGTTTGATCTAAGTATTCTGTTTTCTTTCCAGTAACGCATCACACAGACGAAGGGCGTCTGCATTATATTGAACATTATGTACTCTTATAATATTGGCGCCATTCAACATCCCTGCGGTTACAGCAGCAACAGTTGCTGGATCTCGTTCACTTGCAGCAGCACGACAACAGACATCGCCTAGGAACCTCTTTCTTGATGGTCCAATCAATAAAGGGGCATGAGACAACGCGTAACTCCTCCTTGCAATCTCTGTTCGAATGGCTGTCAAACCAGTTAGAATGTCCAAATTATGTTCAGTCTTTTTGGAGAATCCGATTCCAGGGTCAAGTATTAACCTCCAAGCAGGAATACCGGCTAACTCTGCTTCCTTGAGCCTCTCGTAAAGTTCAAAAGCCACATCTTTACAAACATCGTTGTATTGCAAGTTCTCGGGGTTTTGCATTGAAGATGGATCACCTCTCATATGCATTGCTACGTAGGGTACTCGTAGTGCTGCAACAACATTGTACATGCTGGAATCCAACCGTCCACCAGATACATCGTTTACAAGATGAACACCCTTTCTCACTGCTTCTGAGGCAACTTCCGAATAGAAAGTATCCACGGATAAAAGCTTCCCCTCAATCTCGGGTATCTTTGTGACAGCCTCAATGACAGGAATTAGCCTATCTAGTTCTTCTTCAACTGATATCTTTGTAGCGTTTGGACGTGTGGATTGTGCACCAAAATCAATCATATCTGCACCATCTGAGAGCATTAAACGAACCTGAGAAACTGCTGCTTCTACGGATATATACTTCCCTCCATCGCTAAAACTATCTGGAGTCAAATTAAGAATACCCATAAGGGAGGTTTTCGAAGACCAGTCCCATAGGTGGTTTCCTACTGGCAATACCCTTTTCATCCCATTTCTCCCGACGAGAGACTCACCTCCTAGTTTCTCCCACAACTCGAAAAGATTGCTTGAATGTTTTGAAAACGAATGCCAACGTGCAACTGTATCACTATCTATGTCTGAACCGAGTAGATCAATCAAAGGTGCCACCACAAATGGTCTCTCCCAGATTCTTTCATGTGGAACATCTAGTATCTCAGAATGAATCTTGAACTTCCCGTAAAACAAAATATCCAAGTCAATAGGTCTAGGACCATATCGAATCCCAGTTGTACGACCCATGTCCTTCTCAATCTTCTTGAGCACGGACAACAACTCATGAGGCCCTAGTTTCGTGACACCTCTAACAGCAGAATTCAAAAACTGAGGCTGATCAGTTACATAAGCAGGCGCTGTCTCGTATAAGCAAGCATGCCTGGTAATCTGTATACCTGATTGCTTCATTAGGTGCAGTGCTTCGTCAAAATTATGAAGTCTATTTCCCACATTACTTCCCAAAGCAATAATAACTTCCTGCTCGGGGGAATGAACTTCCACTACACAGTCCGGGGACGAATGGATAGAGCAAATGCTCCGTGCTGCAAACAACATCGAAAAAGAATATCTATTAATCAATCGATCAATCACTCTGTGTCTACACCTTAATCATAAGACTTATTGAGCATCAGCTCTATGAATCCTCCACGTACATTATGTGCTACAGCCAAACCTCTCTATAACGGCATCATCAACAACAAACTCATTGTAGTCCCAAAAAGTGCGGTTGGGAGAGGGTAGAGTATACCCCACACCTTACCCCTACCGCAGAGGCAGAGAGGCTGCTCTCTACAACAGCATCTTTTGTCTAAATATTTGTTGGCTGCTATAGTGAAGTGCTGTTATAGAGAACATATAACAGAACACAACATGAAAAATTCGGTTCCAAAAAAAGCTTGGTCGTTATAGTGAAATGTCGTTATAGATAAATGACTGTTATAGAGAGTATGGCTATATTAAGGTCCATTTTATCTCAAATTTTAAGATTCAAAAAGAAAAATTTAGAGAAGGGCTTCTACATCCATCAAGATTCAACAAAACCCCTCAATCAAATGGTGAAATGAGAAGCTTAAACCCATCAGAACAGCCAAAAGCTCAACAAGTAACTTCAGACATTATCCAAAGTAAAATCAGAAACATGACTTTGTAAATTCTTTAAAAGAGTTAACAGTCAAAAATACGCCTAAAGTATCCTTTTCTTGAGCATCATACCCTATGTTGCTCGGACTCTTCAAAAATGTTGACGGGTGCTTGTCGAATCCTCCCAAAATAGTGTATTTTTGAAGGATCCGACACGGCTGCGGCAACATTTTGGATAGTCTGAGCAACTTAGGTCATACCTGAACTATGTGTGCGAGTTTCCTAACTCAACTATCACCAACTATTTATCAAAACATACCTCGACTATCAATTATTCACTTTTCCTACCTGAACGATGGCGATATTTTACTTTTTGTACTAAATAGTATTCCATTAATGCCATTAATTGCACATACCAATTACATCAGAATCATATAAAGATTGTAACTTTATTACTGACAGAGCATATAAAGATAGATAAAACTCATAAGGGTAAAAGAGGCCCAAAAAAAAAAGTGAAAAGAAGTTCATATACCATTACAAGATTTGTTGGATGTTTTGAATCCAAATTTATTGGGCAGCAAGCGCCTGAATATATTCATTCTCAATAGTGATAACACAAAATCAATGATGTTAATGGCTCCCTAATGTTTCAAGATTCATAGAAATGCAAGAAATCTACAGGATTTTCATTCTATAAACATGAAATATACACAAAAAGCAAAGCCCAAAACATACCTAGTGGCAATATATTAAATTTTAATACACACTAGGGACATTTTAGTCATCAAGAAAGTTGTCTTTAGGTATATGGATAATTAATTTATTCTACTAAAACTGTTGTTTGTCTATATGCTTTCATTTTTAATCCATATAAAAAAGATATCTCTTTATATTTTAGTAACTCTTTAATTTCTATCATTTTTTATAACCATAGTCCATAATATACAAATCAGATTTTATTCATCTCCACTAAATTCATGAGCTATTTACCATCTTCAATCAACAACAAATATCATGCAAATCTATTCACCAAATCTAAAACAGACGAAAAGAATTACCTATTCATTTTTGTCTGTATTAAGATTTGAACACAAAAATGTAGATTCTTGATCCATTTCATTTATCACTAGATCACATTATTAGTTTCTATTTTATATATAATATATTTAAGATCAGAACACTTTGATTCATTAAATATATCTATAATTTTAAAATACAATATTTCAAAGTTTTACTATTTACTTTGTTAAATTTCATGCCTAATTAAAATTAGATAAGTAAGTTACTAAAATTTTGGTGCATTGGATGTGGTGCACTGAATAGGTGTTCCTCTCTTAATTAGAGCTGTTAGGTTCAAGTCCCGATTGAAAAAATTATCGGTAGAGAATACTTCCCTAAATAGGCCCTTTGCGGTGCAAATATAGATTAGTTAAGCTCTAACGTGAGTCACACACCAAATGTGAAATTAAAAAGAAAAAACAGTAAAAAAGAAAAGAAAAGAAATATTTTTTTTGTTCCCTGAAAAACCCAAATCCCAAAACCCCTCCTCATCCAGTTCTTTTTGAGTGACCTTCTTCACCTTTGAAGGTCTAAAACCCCAAGTCCCCATTATTGGGTTGTAAAGATTGTTACTTTAACCTTCTTTGTTACTATGGCTGCTCTTTCTTTCAGCTTCTTTTCTACACTTCCCAGGTTCTTTCCTCAATTCTTTAGTTTTTTTTTTTGCTCATATATATATATATATATATATATTTGTGTGTGTGTTTTCTGGTTTACTTGTGAAAAAATTATGATACCAGAAACAGACAAATAGGATAGTAGTTCTAAAGTTGTCACCTTTACAATTGTTTTATGTGTGGATAACTGTTCTGTTGTGCTGAAATTTGGAAATGAAGTTGAATTTCTGTGTCCATGCTTTCATATAGTTCTCCATTAGTTTGAGGCAAGTAGAATTTATTTCATTTTCTATGTGCTTTTCTAAAAAGGGCGCGCGGTGTGTGGGGAAGGGCCGGACCACGAGGGTCTATTGTACGCAATCTTAGTATGCAATTTGGCAAGAGGCTGTTTCCACAGCTCGAACGTGTGACGACAACTTTACCTGTTACGCTAGGGGTTCCCTTCAATTATTTATATGATACTTGTTATTTGTATTTGTGATTTAAATGGAGTAACATGGTCGGTGAGGATTCATGTAGCCAACTCCGACTTGTTTGGAACTGAGAGGTAGTAGTAGTTTTTGTTGTTCTATATGCTTTTGATGAGTGCACAGAGGGAAAGTGTTGGTTTTACTGCTAGAGTTGCTCTTTTGATGACTTTGAGGGAACTAGCCAAGTGCACGGCGGGAGCCCTTTTTATTAGTGCATAATTGGAGTTCATGTGGAGAAAAACCATTAACGTATGGAGAACCAGAACACAATCAGTGTCTTTAAAGTTGCAATTTTTAAATGTGTAATCAGTCAGTATGCGGAGGGTCTATCAGAAACAACCTCTCTAGTAGCTTATCTTGAAGCAGCATTCCGTATAAGTAGAGGATGAGACCCTTGCTTGTTTATCCCGGTGAGGGTTTATGAATCGCTAAAACGAGCCTTTCTAACCGCATACTTGATAAGGTAGGGGTAAGGTCTGCATACAATCTACCCTCCTCAGATCCCAATTGTTGGATTATACTGGGTATGTTGTAGTCGGTATGCAGAGAGGGTGTTTGTCGTTATTGTTATGTGGGTATTTAAAAGATTCAATATCTTTGCTTTTCGCCAGGGAGTCCAAGGGGAGCCTTGGAGTAACTGGTAAAGTTGTTGCCATGTGATCAAGAGGTCACAGGTTCAAGCCTTGGAAACAACTCCTTGCAGAAATGTAAGGTGAGACTGCGTACAATAGATCCTTGTGATCGGGCCCTTCCTCGAACCTGCACATAGTGGGAGCTTAGTGCACTAGGCTGCCCTTTTAATGTCTTTGCGCTTCACCGTGTGTCTTAAAGAGTTTCTGATCTCAAACATGAAGGAAATTTGAAGGATAATTGCTTCTGAAACTAAAATATGCTTCAAACAGGAAGAGGAAAAACTAAGATTCTATCGTTCTCTAATATGCAGGCAGCATCTGCATTGGAACTTCTACCCAAATATGAAAGTAATGCAACTTCAAGATCTTAAACTACAAAATAAATGGGTTCTTATGGCAGTCTCTAAAGAAGGAACTCCAGAGGGTATAACTGAGGAGTTATCTGAGACAGAGGTGGTTAGTGCTCGGAAAAAGACTGGCAGGACATCAAAACGAGCTCCAGTTTCGTCTAGACGAAAGAAAGTAGTTGAGACTTCGGATGATGATCGTGTGAATGATGAGGAAGCCAAAAATACGTTAGGGTCAGTTGAAGCACCCAAAAAAACCAGGGGACGAACCCGAAAGAAAAAAGAAACAGTGGAGAGTTCGTTTGGTGATTCCATATCTGATGTGGAGGGTAACGTCACTGATGAAGAAGGTGTAATAGAACCAGAATCAAGTGGGAAACCAAAGAAAACTCGACGAACCCGGAACAAAAAAGAGACATTGCTGAGCTTATTTGAGGTTTCCATGTCAGATGTTGAAGGCAATGTGACAGATGAGGAAGCCTTACCAACTTCAGGGTCAAGTGAAGAACCCTTAGAAAAACGAAAACGAACTTCAAAGAAAGGTAAAATCTCTTTATCAAAGACTTCCAAACTTCCTCATCATTTAGATCTTTTGCTCTCTTTAAATTTGGTAAGTTTAGAAGTTTAAATTGCAAATCTCTCTGTGCATAATTTTGCAGCTGCTTCTAGCTCTAGTAGCCTGGAGAAAGAACCAACTCAAAAAGTCACAAGGCGGAGGAGAAAGAAGGTTAATACTTTAGAGGATGAAGGTAGCCAGACAGAACTTAGTGATGTTGAGGAAGAGCTACATGTTGCAAATGTTGATGCCAATAGTTATGAAGAATTGGACGTCGATAAAGATGATGGAGAGGATATTAGCTTCACATATGGATGGCCACCCCTTGTGTGTTGCTTTGGCGCAGCACAGCATGCATTTGTTCCTTCAGGGAGGCCAGCCAATAGACTTGTAGACCATGAATGGCATGAAAGAATGAAAGATGCGATGTGGGATCCTGAAAAATTTATCAGGGCTCCAGGGGGATGTTCAAGTAATGTTGCTGTGGCTCTTGCGAGCTTGGGTGGCAAAGTTGCCTTCATGGGGAAACTTGGTGATGACGATTTCGGTCAGTCCTTGGTATATTTTATGAACATTAATAAAGTTCAAACACGATCAGTTCGCCTTGACAGTAAAAAAGCAACTGCCATTACACATATGAAAATAGGTAAGAGGGGGGGCTTGAGGATGACTACCACCAAACCATGTGCTGAGGATTCTTTATTGAAGTCTGAGATCAATATAGATGTCCTTAAGGAGGTGAGAATCCGAAAGAACATAGTTTTATTTGGAAATCTGAAAGGATTAATGTTCTAGTTTTCCTTTTCGTTGTGAAAGTTCCCTGACAGTTTTTTAAGGAGTTATGAATATGGAAGTCATTATTAATGCATAATCTACTGGGATTATAAAAATCTAATGTTACTTTATTTATTTGAATTCATTTTGTATGTTCTGTTAGTGCTGAAGTTGTTTCCCTTCATTCTAATTTGTCATACAGGCAAAAATGTTTTACTTCAATACATTCTCATTGCTTGACCCAAATATGAGATTAACCACATTACGAGCAACAGAGATCTCAAAGAAGCTCGGAGGGGTTGTCTTTTATGATTTAAACCTCCCATCCCCACTATGGGAATCAGGTGAAAAAGCCAAGGCATTCGTGCAACAAGCATGGAATCTTGCAGATATCATAGAGGTCACGAAACAGGAGTTAGAGTTTCTATGTGGAATAGAACCATCCGAGAGGTTCGACACCAAGGATAATGACAGGTCTAAGTTCACTCACTATCCATCGGAAGTAATTGCTCCACTTTGGCATGAAAATCTAAAGATTTTGTTCGTGACAAATGGGACTTCTAAGATTCATTATTACACCAAGGAGCATAATGGTTCTGTGCTAGGTTTGGAAGATGTGCCTCTAAGCCCTTATACTTCTGATATGTCTGCATCTGGAGATGGCATTATTGCAGGTAAAAGAATGACCACCTTGTGTATATTCATAACTCCTTTAAAAGCTTGCTCATTAGAGACGGTGGAGTCTGCTATCTGATGCTTTTGTGGCTTTTGACTAATGCATGTAATATTTATACCAATTGGTAACTTGACATCGTTGCCATGTATATTGAGATATATTTACTTAACTTTGGATCAACAGATAGCAGTAAGGTAACAACTAAACATTGATTGAAGTCATGTCACTTCTGGACACGTGGTGTTTTCCATCTGAGTTTTGGCAGGCGAACGGATATCTTTAGCTATTTAATTAGTTTCTCACTATTTCTACTCAAATGTTACTTACAAAAAATATATACAGAGAAATCTTCCTGCAGTGAACACAATATGTATATTTTCATTGGTAATGAAACGAATATTGTCCAACTTGTGGCAGGATAATGATTGGAAAGTTTTCATTTGCTAAATGATGTCTTTATGCGATTACATCTAGTGAATTTGAGAGAGAAAAATTGTAATGGGAAAACCAGTAGACAAAATCAGCCGTAGTTTGGACTGAACAATGTGTTGCGTTGGTGATGTTATACTTGTATCCTCTGCTATATCGAATTTTGCTTTGGACGGGCACAAGTGTAAGACTTGGAGACCTAGGTTTATCTTGGTTCTTGATGTACTTCCTTATGATGCTAGACATTTGTTGTATCTCTACCTGCTAGATTGGTTTGTTTCTTCTGAAGAACAAATTATTATGTTACTCGTGTTACAGGGTCTGTCAACTTAATTTCTCTTAAAACTTTTGTTCAGGTATCATTAGAATGCTTACAGTTCAGCCTCATCTCATGACCGATAAAGGGTACCTGGAACGAACTTTAAAGTATGCTATTAGCTGTGGTGTAGTAGATCAGTGGCTACAGGTGAGGCGATTAGGGTATCCTCCTAAAGAAGGGATGGAAGATGACGTGGTACCGGACGACCATGGTATAAAGTCGGTAACCGAAAGGGAATACAGAACACTGGTGCCTGTAAGTTGATGGTGTATATGCTTGTAGTCCATTATGCTTATGTTGACATGAAATGCCAGATTCCCCATTTCCCCAGGAAAGTTGAAAGTCTTGGTGTTGGAAATGATTCTTTCTGGCATCACTGTGATTGTAGCTGTAACTGCTTGTACACGATTTTTTCGAGTTTTGGTACAACGTAGTATCGGAGAAACCATACTGAGGGAAAAACGACATCACTAATCCTATTCTCCCGAGGCTTTCTTATGTAACATTTGTACTTTTTTTTGACATATTGGAGAAATTTAGATTATTTACCAGCATAAAATGCATTGCATTTGTTGTGTATCATACACCAATATCATATCATCTCTTCTTTGTTATTTCTGAATGCACTTCTCAATGTTGCTCGGACTCTTCAAAAATGTTATCGGGTGCGTGTCGGATCCTTCAAAAGTAACCAAAAGTAGTACATTTTTAGAGGATCCGACACGGGTACGGCAACATTTTTGGAGAGTCCGAGCAACTTATGTTAGAGCTTGAGCCCTTCTTTTACCCTCCAGTGTCTGGAACCTGCTAGATCGACGACTATGTATTCAGGACGTAGAAAGCCCAGTATGGGGATTCTGTCAAAGATGTTTTTAGAGAGTCCGAGCAACTTATGTTAGAGCTTGAGCCCTTCTTTTACCCTCCAGTGTCTGGAACCTGCTAGACCGACGACTACGTATTCAGGACGTACAAAGCCCAGTATGGGGATTCTACGCTCCCTGTCAAAGATGACTCCACTTTCAAAGTTTACCATTCCACCACAACCAAGGTTTGGCAGTTCCTCTGAAGAATTAATTTTTTGTTGAATAAAGCTGAAAACAGGTTGCAGATTTCAAAATTTTTGTTTCTGGTGTGGTCTAACACTGAACATCTAAACCTCAGAGGCATCAACATTCCTTGGATATTATTCACTTATATTGGAACCCCAATTATGTATAATATCATTAAACATGTATGTGGCAATTAACTCTATGTATCAAAGCTTTACATTCAAGAATACTATTTAGGAAGAGTTTTTATGCTATAATCTGAAATTGCCAGATTACAACTCTTAAACCTCTTGCAGCAGTATAGATGATAACTCAACAGTCCTCTTGTTCAGTGTAATCAAAAGCAAAAAAACACAAAAATGCTCCAAGATCCATTAGGACACTAAGCGCAAAGTGCAATTAAAGCGTGGGCTTTTTGACAAATATGATGAACGAAATTAAGAAAACTATGATAAAATGAAATATCAACTGTTTAGTGTCTTAGAGGCCCATTGGAAAGGGAAACTATGCCTTAGAACCTTGATGATGACACTTACGCGCACATTAAATGATGCAAAGTGCTCCACATACTGTTTGAGCCTCACTTCAGGACTTAAACTGTTTGAGCCTCACTTCAGGACTTAAACTGTTTGAGCCTCACTTCAGGACTTAAACGCGTCTTTGACAACACTGCTCTTGTTGCACATAATGTAAATTGCTAAAGTTGACCAATGGTTTTTGCCAGAATTTTACAAAGAAACTAAGCAAAGTTTAGAAAGGAAGGATCCAATTTTATTGCCATCTTCCCCAACAAACACACTTCTCAAACCCCACCTCAGAAGAGAGGACTGCAGGTGGAAGATTTTACCTATTCCAACAGAACAAGAAGTTCCATATTTTCTTCTCAAACAAGAAAGGGTGTCAAAAATTTGCAAAAAAAAAAAGGGAAGATCAAAAGAGAAAACTTGATGAAAGATGAGAATGAACTAAGTTGCATATGCTTTTGCTACATACACCATCATACATTTTGAAAGCCTGGCCCTACTCGGAAAATTTTGCGCCGTCAAGTTTTGAGGCAGCTGCCTTGTCCAGAAACCAAACCAAATTCCCTTTAGTTGGCTGGACCATTTTTGCAGGCAGCGTCGGGCAGTCAGGTCCAACATCATCAATTGCTGAATGAACAGCCTCTGCTTTGCTGTTTCCAGTAACAACTATAGCCACATTGGACGCGGAGTTGATAACTGGCAAAGTAAAAGTAATCCTCTCCGGAGGGGGCTTGGGTGAGTCGGTGAGAAACATTACCCACTCTTCTTTCTCATCAAGTACGGAGTGATTAGGGAAAAGAGATGCAACATGCCCATCTGGTCCCATTCCCAAAAGGATGAGATCAAACTTGGGGCAGTCACTAATGTCAGAAACGCTGATTACACGAGTCCTCACGAGCTGTCTAATGACAAACTCATAGTCTTCTGCAGCTTTCTCTGCTGAGACTGTGTCGTTAATGGAATGTACATGGCTTGGAACGATAGGCACCTGATACATAAAAACACAATATAGATGAGATAAATAGGCACCAGACTTTGAGCACCTTTGTCCTAGTTATAGGGAGATAAATGAAAAAACTGGCATTTCTATCTACTAAGATGGTACAATCGTATTACTGGTAATCGAGAGGCTATCTAGAAGGAAAAATTTAGGAACCGAAGTACCAGTTCTCCTCCCACATAGAGGAGTTAACCTCAAAGTTATACCTATTGATTTCATACTAGAAGAACATCCATTACCCGCAATACTAGGAGAAACACAAGAACAAAACAAAAAACCAGTGAAGAGACGGAGTGCAATTGTCAAAACAAGGACCTTATCATTAGTGGCGGTTCTAATGCCAACCCATTGGTTAAAGAAGATATTTAAGTCGATTTGCAGAAAACTGTTGGATAAATATGATTTCAAAATACTGACTCTGGCGGAAACAGAAAGAACCAGACTGTTCGTCTCTTTCTCATTGGAGATCTTAAACAATTATCGCCTTATCGAGTAAGGTTTCAATGAATATAAAAGAGCTATGAAAAATATAACTTGCAGACGAAAGCATGACAGATCTGCCAAACATCAGTAAGCTTGACGAGGATGTCAAGACACACAAGGCACCATGGCCACCATGCTTACAGACTTACAGTGAATGTTTGCCTGAGCAACTACAGCGAATAATACTGAAGAAATTACCCAAAATTCATTATGTCAATCTTTATCCACGAAACAATCAGCACTAGTCACACTTAGTAACTGCAGAGAAATGTTGCTTGTACTGCCGATAAGTTTTAAATCAATCTCTTCAAGCCAACAGCCAAGTAGATGGTCCTAGTATGACCTCAAGTTAGTATTTCAACCACTTCGGGATCCTAAAAACCCATAGTGAGCGACTAAAATTGAACATTGTAAAGAACTAAAGCCAACATAAAATTATCTTGTATGACGGACAGTTCACTACACTCACTGTGAATCAGCCTTATAAGCATCCTCAGTTGGCCGATGAGCTTAGTTCAAAGGGATAGCTACAGACCCGCAAACACAGGCACTTAAACCGTACATCTGTAGATATCACGGTCTCTAAGCATCAACACATTAAAAAAGCATAATTTTTTGAACCTCCATATTACTTGCCCTCGGAGGAAAAAAGAAGAGAGGAAAAAGTCCATAGACTCTTTGGAATTAATTAATCACGGATATCTACCACTTTCAACCCCCCTAAAGGTGCATGTCATCAAGGATCAGAATGCAAAATAGGGAGAGCCATCGTTACAACTAAGATTCGTATCAATAATCCCATTAATGGTGTGCATTAACATAAACACGGCAGTAAGAAGCGACAATACAAAAGAGTGTAAACTATAAAAACGAGGGCTAGATCAACAGCATGCAAGAAGATCAGGTAAAAGTTATCTACCTTAGACAAAAGTCCATCCTTGGCAAGCTTGTAATTACTGTCAGCATGATTTTTCGCCACCACACGTTCATCCACCCAAAAGATGTACCACTTAGCCCAATCAACAGTTTTGCTATAAGGAGCTTCACATAGTTTTCTGCTTCCCCCAGAATTTCAAACCAATTCACTACCTTATAGATAAGGGAAACAAAAACATTTGAACAGGAAAATACAACGCACTTACATACCCCATCAAGCTGATGAGGGAGCCACCAGATAAAGCAATAGCAAATACTCCCCTCTCCTTCACAGAAGCCTCCGATAATTCTGCGATGTAATCTGCCAAATCGGTGTGGAGTTCGTCCAAATATTCATAAATCCTCACCTCTCTTCCATCTTTATTAGCCCCAGAAAGAGCCATCCTTCTTTAGAGGATGTTAGCTAACACTGCTCTACTGCACAAATCATAACATAGCAAAGCAACAAATCAACAACAATTTGGGACCATAATTCTGTTTGATTTACCTCAAAGAAAAACAAAACAAGTCCACAATGCTCATTTAGCATGAAACAAAAAATAGATTCTCCAATTGCACAATCTGAAGAAAAGTTAAGGAGCAAAATTATGCCTTCCTTTTGGTTAAACAACAACAACATATCCAGTGTAGTCCCACAAGTCAAGTGGGGTCACATTAGGAGGTAGAGAGGTTATTTCCTGTAGACCCTCGGATCACGAAAAAGCATATCAAAGCAGATCGAAAAAGAAATAACTAAACTGAAAAGATCATTTCAAAATACAAAGCTTTCTGAACAGTAACTACAACCAAATGAGAATTCAGAAACTGCACCACATGTACTCCCCATAGTTCAAGAAAATAGCTGATCTTTGACATTGGCACCCCCACCCCCCCACCCCCACCCCCTCTTCTCACTACACCAACAACAACATACCCAATATAATTCCACAAAGTGGAGTACGGAAGGATAGAGTGTACGCGGACCTCACCCCTACCAAGCCCCTCCCCCTCCCCTCTATGCCCACACCAAAAGAGAAAGAACAAGCAAAACCAGTAGTTAAATTCAGGAATTCTTACAAACTGAAAAATCAAGAACACATAACACTAACCAATTCAAAGTTTATAATTCTTGAAACACAAATTCAAACAATCTAATGCATGATCACTTCACAAACATCAAAAAGGGGGTAAGAAAAAGACAAAAAGTAATGAACTTGATCAACAGAAAGATCAACAACACTCCATATCATTAAATCAAGAACATGCACATGAAGAAAAGCTGAAACAAACAACATCAAAAAACTCATCATCCACTTCAATTAATAATCTTGAATTTCAAAAAAAAAAAAAAAAACATATAGTAAACACCAAGAATGTCAAAAATACAACCCCAAAAGGAAAAAATAAAATAAATCAATTCTTGGATCATCATTAACATACAATATAATATTTCTGCAATAAGAAGAAACATAGAAAGATGGGTTGTTACTTACAAAGGAGAAAGAAAGGGAAATAAATTGAAGAGGTGAGAAGAAGAGAAGATGTGTATCAGCAGTTTCTATTAACATATATATATAAAGACAACACATACACACACAATAAATGTATATATATAAACATCACAGTCCAAAAAAATAAATAATTAAAAACTAATCTTGAAACATTTTTTTACTGAATAACAACATGAATTTTGCTACGATGAATATAGCAACTTTACCTTCTGGGGACCACAAAGTATACGGTACAGCTTCTTCCTTAATTAAAAATTTCAACTTTAAGTTCTTAAAATAAAATAAAAACATTGAAGTTTTGTTGGATAAACGAACTTAAATTAGTCGAGCTTTAATATAACGATGGTACTCTTCTGTTAATCAGTTATTTCAATCTGACGCTTAAATATTGAAAATTTTTAGACAACGTAAATTTTAATTAATCGAGTTTCGATATGAATTATAACAGCCCTCTCTTAAACAAAGGTCTTGATTTCGAAGTCTAGATATTATAACTTCTACCTAAGACGAATTCTAATTAGTACTCCAGTATATTCCTATAAAAATGGCGTCCGAAAAAGATAAGAGTATACATAGTTCATACCTCTACAGATCTTCGACTCGAGACAAGAATAATTAAGAAAAGGATGTAACAAAGTACGAAAAATAATAGGTACTACGAAAACAATACATAGCAACAGAAATAAGACCACCACAAAATAGTATTATAATCGATCTACTCAACACTTTGATCCAAGCGCATCACCAAAACTTCAAAAACAAAAAACTATAATTATAACCAAAAGTAGAGCCAGGATTTTTGTCGAGGGATTCAAAATTTGAAGAAAAACTAATCAAAGAGGGTTTTAATCATGTATTAATAATATAATTTATTGTCGAAGAAGATTTGGATAAACCTAGCACTACAACTACTAGTAATAATACATACACAAAACAAACACTCTTACTACTAGCACGGACACACATTTTATACTAGCCTTCTATTCTAATTCCCATGAAGTCTATCTACCAGCAAAAACATATTTCTCAGTAGTCTTCTATTCTAATACGCGTCTTCCTGAAAAAAAAAAAAAAAAATGGAGCTTTACCTTCTGGAATGCCACGTGCAACCAATGATGGTGACAAAAATGTACAAAAAATTCTCTGTGTTTTTTAGTTTGAATGGATAAAAATGAGAGAGAAAAAGATGAATCACGTTCCTTATCTATCTACTTCTAATAAACCAGACACTAATAAAGGTAAAACATTTATATGTAAAAAATTTGTGTCAGAAAAAAATAATTCTAAGTAAAACAAAGAGTTTTCCTAGATTTTCTGCTGTGTTTTATCTTGTAGTTAATTAATTGATTAATTAATCTTGAGTTTAATGGAAAGTAAAACCTTGGATTTACCTTCAATAATTAGTACGCAATTAAAAATTATGCATGCACGAATTTATAATTATAAGCCAATGGTTTTGGAACATTGTTACTTAAGCGGATTAAATTATGTTGAAATTATAATTTTGGAATTATAAATAATATGAAGTTGAATGGGATAAGATGGAATATCCTATAATTAAAGTATGTGATAAAATTTAGGTGTCGTTTAATGGAAAAAAGTTCTTGCGATTAGTTATGACATAAATGGTGAATAAATAATTTTGAGATTAACTAATCTGTCTAATTAAACATAGAATAAAATAATCCCACATTTTATCCAAAATTATTATACCTTATACTTTAGACCAACGACCTTTTATATTGTTTGCAAAGCGAGTTCGATCAGTAATATCTTTAACTATCTGAGAAGTTTCACTTTAGGATAAAACGTTCGCTATTAAAGACTACTTCATGTAAGGCCTCAAACTCAGATCTTCATGATAAAATCACATATATAAATGAATGCAGATACACATATAAATATTTAATATCTATTAGTCTTGCCTATTAATAATTAATTTGAATTAATTATTCTTAAAATTTGAATAAACAAAATTATCTTGTCATATTTCTGATACATACAAACTAACTCAAACACCATCAATTTTTTGTAAAAAAATGTTTATCAAGATCACAAAGACACTTTCAAAAAGTAATAGAAAATACCTAAAACAATAAAGAAAACAAATTAAGGAAATTATTTAACCATCAAGAATTTGGTGGAATAATTAGGATTTTTTTTAATCAAAAATATTAGTATTCAAATTTTGAGAATCAATTTTTTTTAAGAATACTTTCTAATTAATTCAATGAATCTTATGTATCGTGATTATCAAATACTTCTATTAGAGTGGCTAAAATAAATGTTACTTGACTATTTTATACTTTTCAAGAAAAAAGAATAAAGAAAGGTATTTTTAATTTGTAATTATCCTTTTGTGGGGGAGAAAATTAATTATTGATAGGAAACACTTGTTCAATTAGTAATTTGACAAGTGTATAAGTGACTTTCACGATTTAATTTTTTTATTTTTTTTAATCTTAGTTGGTGGGATCTTTACCTTATTTTATTTTTATTTCTCATTTTTAACTTTATCTTCCTTTTTTCCTTTTAATTTCTTTTACTGTTTTGTTGGTGAGTGAACTTATATTTTACTCCGCATATGGTAAATTTTGCTCCACTATAATGATCAACATATAACATAAGAGAGGAAAATTATATTAGATAAGTCTGGTATGACGAGTTTAAACGGAAAAGTATATACGAGATTTTGAATTGAGACCTTTCATAAAAAAGATCACGTGCTTAACCAACCCGGCTGCTACTAATTTTTTCTGATCACTCCATTTTTAACTTTGTATCTTTTTTTTTTTTAAGAAAAAGTAAAAATAAAAAGTTAATACAATTGGCTGTCTCCCTAAAACCAGCTACTTGTCTCTTTTTACTAAGTTAAGCCATCTGTATCTATTGTGCTTTCCTTCACTTATTTTTTCTCTCTCTTTATAAAATATTTGTGGTCCCATAATTAATATAATTAATCTCACATGTAATACTTGATTAGTTAACAAGTTAAGATAATAATACAGATTATCATATTGCTAATTGAACTATGACACGTACTACTTAAAAGGAGTAGCGAAATGGATATGATCGATTCAGTCTTAATCAGATGTCTCAAACTCATCTAAAAAATGCAAAAACACCATGTAAAAAGACTTAACCTTATGCGGGCGGGCGCTAGATTTAGTGATTTACCGTTAAAGATACACAATTTTTTTGTTAGAAATTTGAAGCTTTCAGCTAAAAATTCATAGGCATTTGGATTATTTTCAGTACTGGCTTTTATTTAGTCAGATTATCGCTAAACATGCACAATTTTTTGTTAGAAATTCGAAGTTTTCAGCTAAAAATTCATAGATATTTGAATTATTTGTAGTAGTGTTTTTAATTTAGTCAGAGTATCGCTAAACATACACAAATTTTTATTAGAAATTCAAAGTTTTCAAATAAAAATTCATAGGTATTTGAATTATTTTTAGTAGTGTTTTTAATTTAATCAAATTAGTAATTTTAAAGTACTACTTATTAAACCAATAAAAAGGTTAGGATATCTATTTTTATTTAATCAATTTTGATGCACTAAGTTTGATTCAAATCGTATAACACCTCTAATTAAGTGTTATCATTAACTTGAAATAAAAATTATAAGGAAAGATAAATAATAGGATTAAGTAATGAGCTAGTAATTAACTTACCAACCCTCCTATCTTAATCATATATTATAGGAATATTTCACACCGTATTTATGTTGAGTTCGACTCTCACTATCTGTTTTCCTCTTTCTTCGATCTTTACTATGTAATAAAAAATACTATTAAAAGAAAGTAAATAAGTAATTAATATGATCATACTATTAGGTATCATAACAACTTGATTTGCATAGTTGTTATTAGTCAATTGTCATTAATTAAAGATGAGCTCATGGTAGGTAATATACATTCTCTCTAATTTACTCATTATCAGTGTAAATACAACAAAATGAACCATCAAATGATGTATATTAAGTTAATCATGTACCTTTTGGGATAATTATGATGCTTTTCTATAATGGGGTTTTGAATATATTTATACTTTTTAGGTTAAAAAAAAGTATACTTGTCCATATTAATACACTTTATTACCATATGATTAACTAATAAAATTAGATTAAAATGAACGTTAATTAATTATAGTTAGGCGATACTCATTACTTCCTCTGTCCTAAATACTTGTCACGGTTTATAGGAAAATCGATTTGACTAATCTTCAGAGCTAACTTTGATTATATTAATTAAAGTATAAATATTTCAAAAGTTTACGAAAGGTATTTTAAGTTGTAATTTTTCTAGTATCAATATGACGAAAAAATATATCTTAAAATATTGGTCAAAGCTCGTATAATTTGATTTTCAAGAAGCAAAATGTGACAAGTATTTTAGAATGGATGGAGTAAAAGAGCATACCAATGATACATATTATGCTATTCTTGATTTGGTGTAACTATTACGTGTATTCGATATTCATATTGAAGTTTAATTAAATCGCACATGTTGTATAGGGTCCATTCTGAGAGACCACTCTTTACCAAAGATATTTTTTTTATAAGAACTCAAAATCGAAATATCCGATTAATAGAGAAGTGCAACTTCATTTACTGCACTAGATCGTTTGATAATAGGAATATGCAGAAATTCACTTTGCTTTTTCCCTTTGAAATCTTTAGAAAATAAAATAGGTATGGTCTACCACTTTGTATACCATTGCAATATACCATTTTGTTAATCAGAGATCTTGGATTCGAGCTTTGATTATGGAGAAAATCTTGTTGGGAGCAGCCATCTCCAGAATAGCCCCTGCAGTACACGATCCGAATTAGTTGCGACTATAATACGGATATCGAACACCGAGTGAAAAAACAAAAAAAAATACTACTTGATTTTAATACATTACCATTAAATGTGAAAAAATAAATATTCCATTTCAATCCCATTTGGTTACTTCAATTTTCCCATTAGAACCAAACTTCATGTCACCTTTTCCTTATATTCAAGAAATTATGTCAGCCATCATTTTCTTCAATTTCTTTTCTAACCTCCACCACCATTAAAAAGAAAAAGAAAAAAAAACAGTGAGAAATAATAAGCACATTATCAAAGAGATTTTTGGAATCTACAAGCAATCATTTTTTTCAAACTAACAGTGGAAAAGATAGTATAAAGTTTTTTTCTCAACTAATTAGAAACCCCACAATATTACAAATCAACACTTCCTACCCCATTTCAAGAATCTTTTTTTTTTTCTTTATTGTTTTATTTTTTACTTTGATAATTGGAAGTAGGAACGAGAATCTTGGAGTAACTAGTAAAGTTAAAGTTAATTAATTTTCAAAATTGTCACTCAATTTGTGCAAACATATCATTAAAGTAACGTTTATTTCTTTTAGAAAAGTATTGTCATTAAATTACAACTTTTCAAAATAAAGTGAAACTAACAAATAGTTAAGGTTCTGTTTGAAAAGCTGCAGGAGAATTGAAATTAGATGTAATTACACAGTTGGACATGACATATAATATGAAATAACAAGTCAATACTATTAAATCAAATAAATTGTAACATCAATATAACGTAAACTTAAAATTAAAAAAAAATGATACTCATCAAAATCCAACAAATGAATATAATTGAAAAGAAAGGAAACGTAAGTCTATAATATCATTTAAGAATGAAATTCTACTTTAATTTAAAGAATAGAATAATAATGCAGTTATGCTCTAAGTGAAAGAAAAAGATATAAAATATGAGCAATTATATTAAATTATAAGAAGTAAAGATTGAAAATGAGAAGAAAAGAAATGAAGGATAAATCATATAACAACAACAACAACAAATTCGGTGTGTTCCTGCTACCTTCAAAGAAGTAGAGAGGTTGTTTCCGATATACATAAATCATATAAAATGAAAATAAATTAAAAAATTTCAAAGTAAAAATAAAAAAGAAATCAAAAAAAAAAAAAAAAAGTAACCTCATCCAATTCCAATTCCTCTGTGGCTTTTTAAATGTCCTGAACTAATTCTTAGTTTCACTTTATTGTATAAAAGTTGTATATAGTTCAATGACAATAATATTCTCCTAAAAAAATAAAAGTTATTTTAGTGGGATGTTTGTACAAGTTCAATGACATTAGAAAATTTACCTGATAAAGTTGTTGCCACCAAAAAGTCACAGGCTCAAATCTTAAAAATAGCCTTTGATAAAAATGTACGATATGAGAATATACAATAGATCTTTGTGGTTGGAGTTCTTTTTCGAACCTCATACATAATCCACCATGTGGCCCTTTACCTATATTTCATTCTTCTCAGATTTTATTTATGTGACGTACACCGGATATATTGAGGGTAGAAAATGAAAAAAGAAAGGATAAAATTAAGAACTTTACACCTAAGATTAAGATGATGTTGAAACGATAGTACAAATTAAAGTACATATAAGTGAAGATATAGATAATGTGGAAACGATTGATAGTCCAGAAAATAGATACAGTACAATTTAGGATGTTCTTGGTATGGACCAATTTTTTCATATTTGATTATTCTATTAAAAATCAACTTCTTAAAATAAAGAAAATGACTTTCGCAATAGCAGTAGAAAAAATAAGTATCATATATAAACAACACTTTAAACTTACTGACTTCTCCCCACCTCCTAAATACCGTTGATTACTATTTCCTGTCTTGAGTCGGGGTTCTATTGGAAACAGCCTTGTTACTTCTCCGGAGATAATGGTATGAACTGCGTACATCTTACACTTTTCAGACCTCGTTATATATGTGGGAATAAACTGAGTTTGTTGTTATTGTTGTTGATGATGATCATTCCGACCCCACTCTAGAGCACAGTTAGAAGCCAACGTATAGGTTTGGCTGAACTTAGTACGCTTTAGTTTAAACTTGTATGTATTTATATGAAGAAGCAAATTAAATATGTATAAAAATTAAATTTAAAACTCATTTACTAGCATTTAATAGTATTATTCTAAAGTTTAAAACTCATAAAGGTCAAATTCATACGTTGGCTTAACCAACTCATAGTATTGTTTCTCTAGATTACAAATATACTTGTAAAAATATTTTTTGCTTAGTTATCTAACACTAAAAAAATAATTAATAAAATCACTTATTTTTCAAAAATGATATTCAGGAAAACATTTTTCATTATATCTGACACACCCTTCATTTCTTTCTGTTTTTTCTCCACTCGATGCCTTGTGTTTGGTGCCCACATTGAATTCCGACGACTAACTCGAATTCATGCATTACAGGCTCATTTTTGGGAGTGACACTCCCAAAATAATTTATTTTAATTTTCAAAGCTCAAACTCAAAGCTTCTAATTATGAATAGAGATATTCCAATCATCTCACCGCAATTCATATTGATTAATTTCTTAATTTCAAGAATCTAACATTATCAATCTCCATAGAATTATTTTTGTTTGTTTGATGGGGCCTTTGGCTGTTTACTCCATTTGGAAAACAAAACATGAGACATTAACAAATCTTTTGGCTTGTGATGTGTTTCCTATTTGACTCCAACATTGATAAGAAAATAATTGAACTTATACTATACACCTCATCATCATTATCTATTAATTTCACATCAACATGCATTTCAAAAAACCCTTAAATCATAAGAAGATATTTCTTAAAATAATTTTTCCCTTTATTATTTTTTAAATTTTTATGAGTCTCGCCCCTTTTTACTCCCTTGATGATTCGAATTCACAATCTTCAGGTGAAAAGTGAGGAATATTTACCGTTAAAATAA
This sequence comes from Capsicum annuum, assembly GCF_002878395.1. Lineage (NCBI taxonomy): Eukaryota > Viridiplantae > Streptophyta > Magnoliopsida > Solanales > Solanaceae > Capsicum > Capsicum annuum. Next base: position 12,608,264 of record NC_061121.1, read on the forward strand.
CTCCCTCTCATCATACTTTATTTTCATCTTTAGTTGCCCCATTTACAAGTTTTCTACTATGACATCATTGTGAAGAAATTAGGTTCTTTAATGTCAACCATTTGCTCAATTGGTTTTGAACCATCAATTACTAAGAGTGAGAATAACCTATTTAATTTTACATATCACTTTCCATTTATTTATTAGTTAATGAAAAGCAAAAAAACAAAGAAGCTATTAGTTGGTGGTTGACATATATTTGACATTGAAAAACTTGATTTGAAAGTATGCCCTCAATATATATTGCACTTATTCATGCCGATTCTAATTATCGTCCATGTATAATCCGTATCGAATTTGAACAACTGCCTATTCTATCTCCTCTACGTTATCCTATTTTTTGTTTAAGATTCTGTAGCACGTTTCAATCACCTTCTCCATTACTTAGAAAGAGTAAGTCATCAGTTTAGATACAAATTACTGTCATTACCACGTGAATAAATGTTTCAAGGAAAACTAGCTTTGATAAATCAATTAAAATTTTCATTTTATTTTTATTTTTATTTGATTTTATTTTGAGCAAATAATCATTCAAAAGGGTGATATGTTAAATCAAAAATATAATGTGATCACTGATAAGGATGATGAAATCTCAAGTAAGACAAATTAAAGAATTTGAAAAGAAAAAAGAACCATTGATAGTGCTAGCTTGAACCAAGTTGTCAAAAAAATAATTAAATATAATCAAATATTTGATTGTTTTTTTTTAACAATAAAATCATTTACTTTTTGAGATGTTAAAATATAATTTTTTCCACTTTTGTACACTATCTGGCATTGAGAAAAGTTGTACTAACAAAATTCAAAAAAAAAAAAAAAATCAATGCTGAGGAAATGCAATTCTATCATGTATATGTATTTACTGAAATTCACTAATTTTATTCCAGGGTTTTATATTAAAAAATTAATTAAATATTTAAAATATTTGATTGTTGAATTATATATATATATATATATATATATATATATATATATATATATATATATATATATACACAC
>NC_061121.1:12609401-12661183 GCF_002878395.1 Capsicum annuum
TGAATTATATATATATATATATATATATATATATATATATATATATATACACACACACACTCAAGATCGTTAATTTTTTATTTATAAACTTCAAATTTTAAATCCGCTATAAGTTAATTTTGTAAGCATTATTTAATTGCATCTCACCTTTGGTTTCTTTCTTCCTAACTAGTGAAACAAGCCGCGCTTCGCGAGATTGTAAAATATCTTATTAAATATGTGAATTTTGAAATACTTAAATATAAAGAATAAGTTAAAGATTCTTTTTAGTTTTCACTTCTTCTTTCTTCGTCTTTGTCATTCTTCATCCTCTTTAGACTTAGTTGATTTTTCTTCGTCTTTTTATTTTTGAATCTACAAGAATCATGATTGAAAATTATTTGATAATCTTTTCCTATAGAAATTATATATACGATCTAAAGTAATAGCATAAAAAAAATAATTATGGTGGTTATAAAGAATAAGAGAAAAAGATAAAAATATATAAATTTGGAAATTAAAGAAGATAAAGATGTTTATATTTTTTTTTTTCACTTGCCCAATGTCTTTCACCACATCAACAGCTATATTGTTACAATTCTCAAGTATATTGTTGTACATTGAAAATCATTTTTGCAATCACAACACTGTGAAAAATAATTATCATTACAACACAAATAATTTTGAAATAAACTCAAATTTGTTAAGAGGCAACACATACTATCGTTTTTTATATGATGCTAAACTAACAATAACTTAAGATAACACCAGTTGATATATATAACACGATAAATATCACTCAACAAAAGATAATTTTGAAAAAGTTAAACTCTAGATAAAGAGTATGTTAGAAGAAAATTTTGAGAAAATGAAAACTTGGATTTGGAATATGGAAAGACTTTAGTCTGCAATTCAATAAGTACTCAACTTTATTGAACATTATTTCAATTTAACTATCGCAACTTTAATAATTATTACAAAGTTAATTCAATAGTATCAACTTATATAACGTAGTTTTTGTTATTTTTTTTATAAGAGGCTGCAAAAAGAATCATGAAAGAAATAAGAGAAACTAAAAAGTATAATTACTAATACTAATTAAGGATAGAGGTTTTGAAGATGAAAGGTATGAGTTATGAAGATCTCTGTTATAATAAAAAATGAGTAAGATAAGAGATTGTTAAGAAAATGAAAAAAAAAAGGATAATTAGAATTCTTTACCAAAGAGAGGTGTCACATCACTTTGTATATTATAGGTAGGGGTGTTCACTGTTTGGTTAAAATCAAATTGAACCATGAATCAAATCAAACCGATTAAAAAAATCGACATTTGGTTTGGTTTGGTTTTAAATTTTAAAAATGATACTTATTTGGTTTGGTTTTGGTTTTACTCTAAAATAACCGACAAAATAACCAACAAAATAATCAAATCGAACCGATAAAAATTATATATATATATATATAGATAGATAGATAGATAGATAGATAGATATATATAGACAATACCGAATTATCTCCCTGAACTACACTCCAAAAAGTTATAACACACCTCAACTTAAAAAGGATCCTATTACCCCCCCCTTCTCAAACTAAGTAAAAGTATAATTTTGACATCCTTAGTGCCTACGTGGCACAATACACTGAAGTGTCACGTAGGCACACGTGTGTGCCACGTAGGCATCATGTAGGTACTAAGGGTGTCAAAATTACACTTTTAATTAGTTCAGGGGTAGTAGGACCCCCTTTAAGTTGAGGTGTGTCATAACTTTTTTGGGTATAGTTAGGGGGGTAATTGAGTATTTTCTCATATATATATATATATTATTCATGAATAAAAAATAAAAATTTGTTACATTTTAAATTTTAATCATGAATTTAACTTTAATCGTAATACTTTTAGTCATATGTCTTAATCTAGTTGACAGTACGTTATGAGATTCTAAATGATTTTCGCACTTTGAATAATAAATGTTACTAATTGTGAAAATTATCTTGTTGTCTATGAGATTTTACAGGTGAGTTTCATTAGACTATAGATAATCACTAATTTTGAACTTTCTTTTTGGTTCCTATTGAGAAAAAAAATTATGTGTTCACCTTTTTGGGGGGTTATTATATCGTTCTCTTATATGTAGTTTCTAAATAATTTTTGTAGAAGCATTCATATGATGTTGTTCGTGGCTTTGCCTAAGTATAATACTAAATTGACATCTTAGTTTCAAGATTAGGGCATAACACTATGTTTGATTGGATTTTTTTTTTATTTCAAATTTTATCATTAGTTAAAGTTAAAAACCAAAAAATCAAAAAATTAAAAAAATCGAACCAAACCGAACTAAACTGACAAGAATCAAACCGACGGTTATTTTTTTGTGTTGGTTTGATTTAATTTTTGAAATTTAAAAATAGACTAAGTTGGTTTGGTTATGATTTTGACCAATAACCGACCCAAATCAACCCATGAACACCCCTAGTTATAGATAGATATAGATTGGAGCAAAAGAGGTCGCTTGACTACTTGCAAATTGAATAGTAGAAAATGACACTATCAAATCTTTTATATGGAGGAATAAAAATCTGTTTATAGAAAAAAATACAAAACGAAAAAAAAAGTGTAAGTGACCTAAAAATTAATTATCATTATCAATTTGGTTCTTAGCTCTAATAATTAACCGATAAATATACTTATACTCATCTGTAAAATATAAGAAAGACATAAAACTTTCATGCTGTTTATATATTCATCAAAAATAGAGGAAATGAATAATATAGATTATTTATACCGAAATAATATAATTGATATGAGAATATATCCCAAAAAACTGCTTTTATTATAATCATTTCTCTTATCTATTAGAGATGAAAATAAAGCTCTATTTTTGATCCCAAAGCAACATGTTTCCAAAGAGATAACACCAATCAAAATTGCTTATTATCTGTCAAAAACAACAAATCAATGAATCGTCAAATCATACCATTCATGTAAATTTAAATTCATTGAATCAGAGTAAGATTCAAAATAATGCCTTTACATCAAAAAATACATAAAAAGATAAGAATTAAAAAATAATCCAAAGGAACAAAGAGTATTTCTTTTTACTGTAATGGTTATATTAATCTATTGGACCTAATTTCATTGATGTACCTACATCATACGTGAATTACATACTCTTTTGTTGTGTGAACGTTTAAGAATATTTCAAGTACTTGTGCAGGTGGTATATATAAAATGCTAGTCATTAAGATTAAGCCATAACAAAAGACTGTAGAGGTCGCACTGTATTTCTATTGAAAAAAAGTTTGAAGAAGAAGGAGAAATGAAAATGAGCATCCAATAATTCAATAAATTATTGTTATTTATAAATTTATTAAGCCATAAGAATAAATAGAAGGAAGTTGAGAAGACATGTTATTAAGTAGTGAATACAAATAGATTGAGTTTTTTTTTTTTTGTAACTTATGAGATATAATTAGTTATAGTAAGTGTGATATAATTTTTTTAATTAATAAACAAATTGATTAATGAAAAAATGAAGAAAAAAATTTAAAAAATGATAAATATAAATGAAGATCATAGAGAGGCTATGACTATCCTTTTTATATATATATATATATATATATATATTTATATTGATTACTTCAAAGTCATGATTTGCCTTGGCTTCTTATAAATCTCAAATTGTTTGCCCAAAAAACTTCTCATCATTCCCCTAAAAAAGAAAAATTAATTTTAAACAAAGTCCTAGTGAAGATGAGATATGATGGAACGTGAACAGGATACGATTAATGTAAAATTTAATTTATAATTTTTATTTTATTTTCAAAGTCATTTTTCTCATTTATAAGAAATTTTCTTTTTATTATAAATATTTTTTTAATTTTAACCAGTTGAACATGAGAAATTAAAAAAAATCTAGAAACTATTTTCTTTCATACCAAACATACCCTCGAGAAGTGTGTGCGAAATAACAAAGCAACAAGTTAAAGGACTTCAAAATTAAGTGGTAAAAAATATCAATAGAAAATTCTGCTATATTTAGGCTGAACATTTTGCAAAGAGAAATATAATCAAAGTTCCTATGAAAACGATCTTTTACAGAAATATGGAGTAAGAATATGTACGATAAAACCTTATAATTTAATTTTTTCCTTAAATTTTACGAACAACAAAAATTTTAATACACCGCTAATTTTCGTTTGTTACAACCAATGATATGTATGGTGATTTTTCCCTTGAATTTGGGGAACTCAATCAATTGTAGGGGTCCATAAAAGGCCCCCTTATTGTGTTTTTTCTCTTTTAGACCTTATCCAAATCTAATCCATAATTGTCCTTTCATTTCATTAATATGACTCTTGAGAACGTGAAGCCTATTACTCCGAATCTCGATTAATTCAGATTCATTATGGATGAAGTCATCAATATAACAATAACAATAATAATAACAATAAAAACATCATATCAATATATTTTTATAAAGTCAGATGGAAGATAGAATGTATGCAGTCCGTACCACTGATGAGAGATAAGAGGTTGTTTCCGATAGATCTGCGACTCAAGATAACAATAATCTAGAAAAAAAACGTAATATAAAAGTAAGGAACAATAAATAGCAACCAAATAACAAATAGTAACATGAACAAGACTACCACAAATAATAACCTGAGTCCCAACTAATTCATATGCATTTCAGATAAGGAGTAACTAAAATGTAAAATGCTCCCTATTACAAGAGTTTTCATTCCCAGAGCCCGAATTTAAGATCGCTAACTAAAAATTAAGAGATCCCAACTATTTTACCATTTATGTCAAAAGTCCCTAGTTAACAACCTCCTAGTCTTGTATCAACTAGTGATTTTTTGTTTTGTTCGGTATAACTATTTGTTATTCAGAATCTGGGGACGGATTAGTTAAAATTTACTACGTATGGAGCTTATAAGTGGAAAAACGCTTTCTACAAGAGTTTCTCTATTTTGAAGGTTCGTATTTAAAACGTTTGATTAAAAATGAATAAAACACATCCACTCCACTACATTCCTCGGTGATATCAACCTATGATTTCATATTACCTAAATTTGATTTATTTTCCCATTTCCATCATCAATGTACGATATAATCGATGAGAACTCACATTTTTAATGTACTTGAATTAATTCAGATAGGATTAGTCAAAGCCATTTTATTCATTACTTTTTTTTTTTTTTCACAATATTCACGTTTTTTTGATTCTTTGTAAAGTGTACTTTGTTTTTTTTTTTAATCTGATGTTTGATATTGTATTCAGACTCGATTAAATCTGAATTCACGCATTGCAAATCTCGTTTCTGGAGACAACAGTTTCAGTACCGACGGAATCAGAATTTTTATTAAAAGGGTTCAAAATCTAAAAATGTAACATACAAACTAGCCGAGGCCGGTTCAACATCTACTATATATACATGAAAAATAATTTTAACTATGTATAAATAGTGTAATTTCCGCCGATGAACCCACTGATGACCTAAAGGTGGTTTCGCCCATGCTTCCAATAGGATATTTTTCGTAACCAGAGGCTCAAACTCAAAACTTATACTCCCTCCGTTTCATAATAAATGAATTGTTAGATTTTGACACACCGATTAAGGAAAAAACATTAAAGACATAAATTTAACACAACTTTTCATTTTTATCCCAAAAAAGAAAAAGTTGATATTGTAATACTTTTTCAAAAGTTAATTGATTGTCAAATCATAAGGGTAAATTTGAAAAAAAAAATTCAATGATTCACTTATTTTGAAACATCAATAAATATTTCAATAATTCACTCATTCCAAAACAAAGGGAGTAATTAATAATGAACGAATTTCGAACTATCCCACCACAGCTTACGTTGATAAAGAGAATAAATTACTAACAAAATATAAAGAGAAGCAAAAAAGAAATGAATAAAGAATGGTGGAGAAGTCCAAGAAAATGATAGGTATTGGTGGTTGAGCATTTCTTTGAGATATTTTGGATCAAATACTGCTCAACAATCAAAATTATGTGGTCCATCTAAGTTTCTTTGTCTTTCCATAGTTTTTATTTATTTATTTTTATTATTTTTGTTTTTATTTATATTTTACGATGCACCCACATGATACGGTGGGGAAAAAGAAAGAAAGAACCATTGATAGAACTTAAATAGAGATATATAATGAAGTTGAAATGATTAAATCGTGACAAAGAATATGTTTTCGTGGTTCATTTTTCTTTACTGAGTTATCAATAGTTGTCGACGTAAGAAATTAAAAGAAAGTGAATTTTAAACTAAAAATATGGTATCTTCACAAATAAACTTGGGATAATGTCAATATAGGGATGGAGAGGATAACTCCATCTTTAATTATTGCATTCGAGTCTTGGATATTGAAAAATCGGGTAATTAGAACCCAAACGTGTCGATCAACTAGTTTAGAAAATATGTTTAAAATGTATAGGCTATGTATACTTTATACTAAATATACGCATATCATACAACAACATACATACTTATACATCGACTAGTCGTTTGAACGATAAATATTTGTAACTTTCCGTTGGAAGATTGTGATAGGATATTCTTTCTCCTTTAATGGGCCTTACAAGGCATGAATGCAGATCTGTCATTTCTCCGATACGAATACGAAATACCATATAAAAAATTAGCGGGGTCGGGTTGTGTGTGTGTGGGGTTGGGTTGGGTTGGGGGGGTCCTCTTTAAATTTGAGTGATAGGGTTGGGTATCTAATAAAGGAGTGGTCAATTAGTGTGGAAAGGAAGGTCTACTTCATTTGATAAGATAGAGAATAAATAACTTATTGGCTTGTGGACCATTATTCTAATGTTGTCTTGCTACTTAGTCCTTAGCTAATATACACCTACTTTCAACTTTCTAAATATGGACATTTCCTCTTTCTTTGATTTTGATTTTTTGTTTCATATGTAATCTTTTTTGTTTCTCTCCTTATCCTATTCTTGGTTTTCTATCTTATCATACTTTAAGCAACCGAGAGACGTTTACATCAACATATCCGGTGTATTTCCATAAATGGAGTCTGAAAAGGAAGATAGGATATACACAAACCTTACTCCTGTATTTGTGTGGTAAAGAGGTTTCCGATAGAAACGGAGAAACACTTGATCTCAACACATCATCCATGGGCCAAATATAGCCTTAAGCCCATTGGGCCCAATACATCATTCTGATTGGGCTAAGATCGTCGACGATGCATTATGGAAGATTTGCACAAATAGAATCATTCTATGCCACTGTTTAAGTTTTGACCTCTAATTTTAGATAAGTCTTGCAAAAATAGCCCCACGCATGCCCTGCGCGGTTTCTAGGATGACTTGTGGTTATTCATAATTTCTAAGCAAAAATCCTAGCGATCGCCAGAATTTCTTACTTGGTATTAGCCAAGACTTGCCTTAAAAGCGAGTTATAGTGATTTATCACGCGATCGCTAAAATTTCTTATTTGGTATTAGCGAACACTTACTTTAAAGAAAAATATAGTGATTCATCAGGCAATCATCAGAATTTCTTACTCAGATATTAGCCAAGACTCAACTTAAAAACAAGCTATAGCGATTCATCAGAATTTCTTGACTTTTAAATTGTGATTTTAAAAAGAAAAATTAGTTCTAATGTCCTAGACAAATTATGGAACGTTGAAATAAAAGTGGTCAAAGGGAGACAGATATACAAGATTCATATAGATAAGTGGTCGAAATAAGGTCGCGTGCTGTAGATCCTTATGGTCCGATCCTTCCTCAGACCCTACGTATTTTGAGAACTTAGTGCACTAGGCTGTCCTTTTTATATAGCAAAGCTCAAACTTATTCGACATCGATGCATAGTTTTGCAGTCTTCATCTGCTTTTTGTTTCTTTTATTGATATTGGTTGCTCAAATAGGGAAAAAGATTTAACATTTTTACTTGTGAAACATATATTGCAACATCTTTAAGCAAGAAAGACAACCATTGTAGTAGCAAAGTAAGCTAGAAAACTCTTTTTATGTAACTGAGAAATCGTCGAGAGACAATGGTGCATGGTTTTTCAAATTTCAAGTGGTAGCTCAACAAAAAAGAGTTACAATATATCCAGTATAATCCCACAAAGCGGGGTCTGGGGAGGATAAAGTGGACATAAACCTTACTTCTACCTTGGAGGTAGAGAGGCTGTTTCCGACAGATCCTCAGCTCAACACAAAAGAATTACAACATATCCAGTGTAATCCCACAAAGCGGGGTCTAGGGAGGGTAAAGTGTACGTAAACCTTACTTCTACCTTGGAGGTAGAAAGGCTGCTTCCGACAGACCCTCAGCTCAACACAAAAGAATTGTCATAAGCAATTAGGAGCCTTCCAGGACACAAATATTTCTTTAGAATCTTCCATACCATCAAAAATTTATGTCAAAATCTTTAGTGTGTGTAAAGCAACAGTATAGGGCTATACATCAGTACCTTGAGTCGAGACAGAATTCAGTAATCGAGGTACAAAGTAACCTTCTTAACCATTGCATAAGGCAGTGTTAACCTCCAATCTTTCTTTTTACGGCTTAGCGGCCTTCCTTTGGCTGCTGGATCTCTATTCTGCTTCACATCGGCCAACTTCCACACACAGCGTCCTGATTCTGCATCAATTGATTCCATGAAGAATATTCCGTCCTTTTCAACGCTTCTAGAGTTCACTTCTTCTATATAGCTAACTCTCATAGGCCTATGCTTGAAGCGGGATAAGTCACCTGGTACTTTTAGTAGCCGTTCAGCACCAGGAGATGATACCTTAAGATCACAGGAAAGAGAAAGCGTTTGTTTCAACAATAAGTACTACTCCCGAACCATTATCAAATTTGTCTTTACGACAAACAAAGAGAATACAACATTGTTTTTTAACAATTACCTCAAGGGCCAGATCATCAGGAATTTTCCCTAGTGCACCAGCTTCGTCTAATCTTTTCTTGTATTGGCGGCTAAATTCCTCCATCTCTTCCATACTTAGAGAGCCATATCTAATGTAAAGAGTATGTCATACAGCCACGGTGAACAGGATATGAAAAGCACATGCATACGATAACCAAGTGAAAATTGCCAACAAGATACGAACTCCAATTTCAGCTTATTACAGACTGTTTAACTTGACTGGAAATCATGGTGAATGGAGGCAAAGAAGGACAGAGAGAAAGTCTTGGTAAGCAACGCTTCACATATCTAAATATAGCTGACTTATACATGACCCTGTAACTACCTATGATTAAGAGGTCTAGTCCAATTACTCATCCATCACTGAGTTATATAATGCACCTTATATTTTGGCACATCCAAAATGTTGACAAGCTTTTACAAATACTTCCTTTATTTCAACTTGTTTGTCTTAGACTCTTAGTTTGATTTGGCTCGGAGTTTAAGAAAGTAAAGAAGACTTTCGAATCTTGTGGGTTAAAACTAAAGATATGTGTAGCCCTTTAATCTTGTAGTCTTAAATATGTCATGTAAAATATCGAAATTAAAGAGCTGTCAAAACAACAAAGAGACATTCTTTTTAAAACAAACTAAAAAGGAGAGTAGGACAAATAAATTGAAACAGAGGGAGTAATACTACTATTTTACACTACTCTCACTTATTGGCATCTTTTCTCTTCCATTGGAATTAGAATTTTAAAGACCGATCACAACAAGAGATTACAGGCACAACATGCTCGATATCATTTATGAAAGAGAAAGAGATGCAGAAGTTGTGTGATGTGGACAAGAATCCAGTGTTGCAATCAACAACTTACTCATTTGGAAGTTTGTCTAATCTGACATAGATGTATCCATGAGGACTAGTTTTAAATGCATAGAGCTCCATGTCATCGCCAAAGGACAGCAACACATCACGAGCAATAGATAATGCCTGCTCACCCCAAGAGCAACTCTGCAGAACTATTCCCCCTCCATCACCTCCATCACCAATCTGAATGTTTGAACTACTAAAATCAAATTGAACATATATATCCAAATAAAAGAAGAAAAGAAAATTGAAGCGTTACACTCCAAAAGTTCATGTACCTCAGCCTCAACTTCCACTTCTTCTTCCCATAAATCTATTGGTTCTACGTCCTCAATCGTTTCATCTTCAAAAAATAAACACACAAAGTGCGACACTTTGAGAGAATATAAATTGACGAATTTGATTAAAAAAATCACTACATTTAGTTCAATGAGAATGTGAAACAAGTACGAAGAGAATGCCTTTATAATTCTCAAGAGTAACTGAACATTTCCAATTCTTTTTTCCCCATCAAGGAGGATCAATAATATTTCCAATTAAATTCCGCACAAGTCAAACCTCCAATCTACCAGTTGCTGGTGGAGGTACTTTACCACTACTACTACTAGGTGGAGACAACAGGGTTGAACGGAATTTCCTTTGTTGAAAAATTATACCAGCATAAATATGGTTAAAATTAGTATATGTGCTATTATAAGCTGTTGAATCCTCTTAACATTAAAATTCTAGTGCAATATTATGGTTCAAAAGTAGCTTTAAGTCACAAGTTCAAATTCTAGCTCTCACATTACAGAATTTTTCTTGCATCTCTTTATATAAATTTTGGCTCTGCCACTAGCCAACCTTACTCATCAACATTTTCATTTGTTTCTTCACCAACATAACGCTATAAGACTAAGGGTGTGACCTAGTGGATAATAAAGTGAGAGAGAAACATGAGGTTTCGGTTCAACCAAGTGTTTACGCCCATCTGCTTAAAGCTTGGAGGATAGAGTTACCCAACACTTGTGCTGGTGGAGCTAGCAGATACCCAATGAATGGTTGAGATGCGTGCAAGCTGGACCATACCCCACCATTATTAAAGAAAACATAGCAATTTAAGATTAAGGGTGTGATCTAGCGGTCAATAACGCTGGAGAGAATCATGAGTTCTCAATTCAACTAGGTGATTTCTTCCCATCTGGCTAAGACTTAGTGGATAAAGTTACACAGTACTTGTGCTGGTGGAGATAGCAGATACCCAATGTGATAGTCGAGATGAGCTCAACCTGGCTAGGACGCCACCGGTATTAAAGAAAACATAACAATATAAGCCTACAATTATGGAGGCATTTTTTTTTTAAATCCCTACCAAGGAAAGGTATTAGCTTTCATTTGGAAAGGCATTACTTAGTTTTCTTAGAAACATAAATTCAAGCACCTCCAGGGCTGTCTTGGCATATATATACGAATATACGATATCTTCATCATTATTTCCAGAGTTAATGGTCAAAAACACACATAAAGCATTCCAATTATTTAGTTTCATACCTGAATTATCATGTCTATAAGTTTCCTACCTGAATTATCACTGAATACTTATCAAAACACACCCCAACTATTCATTGTTCACATTTCCTACCCGAATATCACCATTGTTTAAATAAGTCGAAAAAGTGAACAATTGATAGTTGAGGTGTGTTTTGATAAATAGTTGGTGATATTTCAGGTAGGAAATTCGTGCGCATGATAATTCAGGTATGGATCTCAAAAAGTCGACATACTTAAGTATGGAATTCAAAAAGTCGACATACTTTAGGTGTGTTTTTGAACATTAACTCTTATTTCTACATTGAAATAACAAGCAAGGCTCACCTAAAGATTAGAAATGAGCTACTCCCTCCGTCCCATTTTATGTGGCAACCTTTCCGTTTTAGTTCATTTCAAAAAAGAATGTCACTTTACTATACTTAGAAACAATTCGACATTAAAATTTTCTTTTTATCCTTATTAAAATAATTTACAACCACACAAATATCTAAGGATTTTTTAGAGCACAAGTTTCAAAAGTACTCCTTTTTTCTTAACATCGTGTCAAGTCAAATGATGCCATATAAAATGGGTCGGAAGAGTAGTTAGATTTCTTGAATTAAAAGCACTACACAAACAAAACATCAAATGCCTAATAAGCACACACAGAGAAAACGAAACAAAGAGAACATACAGTGAAGTGGTCCGTTTCCATTTCTTTCTGGGATGATTTCTTCAGAAGAATTAGTACTCAAACACCAAAGAGGTAAAGCTGAAATGTAATTCTTGAAAAATAGACCATTTTGTAAACCATAACGAAGATTGTGTAGGGCTTTTTTTGGTTGTAAAAAAATCATAGGAAAAAGATGGGAATGGTAATAGAGAGGTGTAGGGGGAAAAGGGTTTCACGGGAAAAGGTTAGATTTTTTTCTACTAGAATTTAAAGTACTACCTAAACAAAACATCAAACACCTAAAAAGCATATCAACATATACTATTGGAAGTACAAGACACAACAGATAGTAACAGAACAACACTACAACCAAACAATAGTTGAAGTACAAGAAACAACATATAGTAATAGAACGGTAGAACAATACTACAACAAAATAAAAGTCCAAGTATAAGAAACAACAGATTGTAACAGAATAGTACTACAACAAAACTAGTCGAAGTACAAGCAACAACATACAGGAATAGAACGGTAGAACAACACTACAACAAAATAATAGTCCAAGAATAAGAAACAACAGATAGTAATAGAAGAGTCTTACAACAAAACTAGTCGAAGTAGAAGAAACAACAAACAGTATAACAAAACTAGTCGAAGTACAAGAAACAACATATAGTAACAGAACAACACTACAACCAAACAATAGTCGAAGTACAAGAAACAACAGATAGTACAACAAACTAATAGTCCAAGTACAAGAAACAACAAATAGTAACGGGAAATTACTACAACAAAACAACATTCCAAGTACAAGAAACACCGATAGAAACAGAAACAGAAGGACAAGAAACTACAACACATAAACAAAACATCAAACACCTAATAAGCAAATAAACAAAAACAGGATAAAAATGAAAGAAAGAGAGCCTACAGTGAAGTGGGTCGTCTCCATTTCTGTCTGGGATGATTTCTTCAGAAGAATTCATACTCAAACACCTTAGAGGTAAAGCTGAAACATGGTTCTTGAAAAAAAGACCATTTTGTAAACCATAACAATGACTCTGTAAGTCTTTTTTTGGTTGTAAAAAAATTGTAGGAAAACGATGGTGATAAAAAGGTGTAGAGGCAAAAGGGGTTCGTAAGAAAAGGCTCATTTTGCTACTAATAAGCGAAAGCCTACTTCTCATCATCTTCCCACTTCTGCTTTGTTACTCCCTACAAGTTCCCCCACCTTCGCTAATGACATTATCTTTGTCTCCCTATTTATATGGCTTGCTAAATTCGTAGCAAAACCAGTGTTTAATTATAATTTCTTAAAAATACTATATTTTATATAATTATACGTTAGATCTTAATTGCCCCAATACATAATCGTGCTTTTTAATTTGACCTCGGTGGACATATATACTCTCCAATTGAGAGTGCACAAATAAACATTTAAACTTACATGTCCTACAAGGTAATTCACGTGAATTAAGCTTGAATTGATTTGAATTATGACTCATAGAACGTCTTTAATTGTTCAATTTTATACAAATTTAAATATTTATTGTGCACATTAAAATTAAAGGGCATAGAAGTAAGACCAAGTTAAAAAGGCACATCAAATCACGTGAAATTTATCATGTACAATACATATCTGCTTTTTTCACTTTGATGATAGTTTAAACGACTATTTATGCACACCAAAAGTTAAAAGGACACATATTCCAGCTGAAGCCAGGATATGTTTATCTATTTTGCCTATTAATTATGTGTTTTGAGTTATTCTTGTATGAGTTCTTTCACATTCTATCTTTGCATAAATAAATACGTAATATATAAATTCCCATATAACTTTTACTTTATGCGAATCTCTAAACCAAACACCGAATTAATTTTAAACATGAATAACTTTTACTTTATGCGAATCTCTAAACCAAACACCGGATTAATTTTAAAAATGAATAACTTTTACTTTATGCAAATCTCTAAACCAAACACCGGATTAATTTTAAACATGAATAACTTGCATCCTAACATGCAATATTAAATATTTGCATAATTCACTTTCAAACCAGCTACCAAGCAGCGTAGTAAGACTTCGCAGAATAGTATACAAAATTGCTATTCAGGTTGGAGTAAATTATCACTTTTAGTTCTGTTTCTGGAACTAAAGGTACAGGATAAGAAATGACCATATTAACTAAATTCGAAAAAAAAGAAAAGAAATGATCATATAACTAGATTTACATAATGAAGAAAAACGTTACAATTTCAACTAAGAAGAATTATTTACAGTCGTAAAATAGTTCTAAGTGTATCGCAGAGGTTTTGTATCGTTTGTTGTTCTTGAGATGCTTGCATTTCCTGAAGAGGCATCTCTTCGTAGCACCTACATTCAAAAGTTCACATTATACAAATTAAGCTCAAGTTATGATAAACCTTCAGGCTTGGACATAGTAGTGAGTCGAAAAGGAAGGAAAATATTCAAGTAAATTGCTATTTGAGTGTGAGGTGATCATCGTACATCTTATGATATGCTAAGGCTTGAGCAAGATTCATCAGTGTAGGACTCGAGGTTAGTCTTTGGTATACACTTGGAGGAAGAGGAACCTGAGATCAATCAATTTACGACTATAAAAGGAGAGAAGATTGAAAGAAATGAAGCAAAAGTGAAGTCTTTGTAAGGAGGGTAAAGATGACCTCATTTTGTCTGCTTCGCCCTTTCTTGGATTGAGAATCGCCGGAGAAGAGTTCTTGCATTGCTTCTACAGCAGTCTTTTCACTGTTATCCCTTTGCCAGTCCATAAGCACATCTTCAGACAAGAGTGCAATCGGTGATATGTCGGTTGCTCTTAGAAATGGAATTGGCACTGTGTTTCCAGCCGAGTATATGGACCAAAGCTGATACGTGCAAAAATTTGCAGAAGTCAGAAGCATACTTGCACCCAGAACAAGCACGAACAAGAAACATGAAACACCGCAGTGACATCCAGGAGCAAGATCTTATTACAACAAAGGCAAAATAGAGGTTAACCACAGCAGAAAGGCAATTTCAGCTCCAGTTGTGAAACCGCAATGTAAGAGATATGGATGCATAAAAATAAATTTCAACCACAACTAGAACTAGTGCGAGGATGTCTTTTTACATTAAAGAAAATTTGTAGTGATTTACAGTACTGACAAGAAGGGAGCCTTGGAGTAACTGGTAAAGTTGCAGCCACGTGACCAGGAGGTCATGGGTTCAAGCCTTGGAAACAGCCTCTGGCAGAAATGCAAGGTAAGGCTGCGTACGATACACCCTTGTGGTGGGGCCCTTCCCCGGACACCACACATAGCGGTAGCTTTAGTGCACCGGGCTGCCCTTTTTTACAGTACTGACAAGTCTAACCTCAGAAGTAAGCCCAGCATAACAGAGGCGTGCTTCCTTATAAATGTTATATCGTGGCAACCAAAACCAATTGATTGAGAAATTGAAAAGAACCAAGAATAAAGGGCTATGATTAATCTACTCCATGCATAGAGCTAGAGAAAGTAAAGAATGTTGCAATGTGTTACTTTTTTCAAGAGATATGGCTCAATAATAATGGAAATGACTATACTATTAGGGGTCGTTTGGTAGAGTGTATAAGAATAAAGCAAAATATGGTGTATTAGTAATGCTTGTGTTAGTTATGCTTGCATTAGTTATGCTTATATTTTTCTTATGCAGTGTAGTGTTTGGTTCGATGTATTAAAAAAAACATGAATTACATAATTTCTAAAAAAAAATTTTTTTTTTACATAATACCCTCAATATATATTCTCAATATATATGTTGGAAAGGATGAGGAAAATTTTTTGAGGGGTAATAGGATCTTTAAGCATGTTAATGCATGCATTAGATTCATTGCATTACTAATGCCATGGATTTTGAGGTATTAGTAATACATACCTCAACACACAATAGAGTGTATAACTAATGCTTGCATTAGTTATACATAGGGTAAAAAGGTATACCAAACAAGGTACTACTAATACACATTAAACTAATGCATGCATTAACATTTCAATACACTCTGCCAAACGACCCCTTAGTGCAAACTAAAACTAAAAGAGTGAAACTTCAAAGTTGCAGCTATAAGATTATCCTGTGTTTTCTTCCTTCTCTTATGTAATAAAGAATTTATAAACGTCACATCAGCGTTGATGAAACTTATGAATACAAATGTAGGATCAGGATTTTATGATAAACACTATGGGAATCAGTCCCCAATTACTGATGATTTAGATAGTTTTTCCATGATATTAAACTACTACAGTAAGTTAGAAAGGGATTTCGCACTTTTTGTTAAAGAGACGTGAGTTGCAGAGTTCAAGCTTGAGCACTTAAGAGTACCTTGTCCAATGCCCTCCGACTGACAGTTTCACTTGTCAAGGTTCCAGTATTATAGCCACCGCCACCACCACTACTAACAGTTGCTTGAGATGTAGTACTTCCCACCTTAAGGCCCGGATCAGAAGAAGGTAAGGTTCCAGGAGAAAATACTGGCATGCTCTGTCTCTGGGACATTTCAACGGGTGAACTGACATCAACATCATTAAGCAACCTGACAAGAAAATCAATTTATATAGGCAACGGACTAATTGAACGGATCACCACTAAAAAGATTCTCTCTCTCCACATATTTTACATCTCTACTTTACTGTTGATCTTACTTTGAAGTTAGTGGTAAGATCATGGGGGCAAATTTGGTCTATAAACAGTTGGAATAGCAGTTACTAGAGACCAAGCTAGTTACTCACAAAATGGAGCTTTATTTAGTAGTACAGGTTAAGAACGAAGATGGTCATAGCCAAGAAAACCAAGATCCACGCCTCAAAGTAATGCCAAAGATCAAACTGTACATAAGGTTCACACTTAATAGAGCACATTACTCTGCTATATAGACCAAAGATTATCTCCGCGAGAAGAAATGTCCAGCAACAAAGTTTTTAACGCTGAAATTAACTGGCAAGGATGAATTAATTTTCTGATTTAATAGTTTTCACCTTCACATTAAATGATAATCAGATTAACAGAAAACAAACTACCAGGGATCATTTGATCTGCCAGCAACAGGGACGGAAGGAATTCCAGTACGCCGGAGAGTAGATGATGCTTCTGCATTTCTGATTTGACTAGCTGGTTTATCTGTATCAGGTCCATCTCGGACTATCATAGTCCCAAAATCACCTGGTACAACAGATCCAGAAGAATTTATTTTCAGATTAATTACTATTTCAAATCAACTTCTATCGTTCAGGACAAACTCGCATATTGTCATATTTCAGAAATAGAGTTCAATATGTTCACCAATATTACATAGTAAGCTCTATGGAAAGTATACAGGGTTTGCCAGTCATGACGTTCCACGGAGATCATTGATCTGCAAATGATGTATGAATCTTTCCAAGTAGCCCAATTGCCTTTATTAAGATGGCTCCCTTGACTAGCATTGTGATAAGATATTCTAATAGTTTGCCACACTAGAGTTAAGCAGTGGTGAAGCTAAGATTTTTCCTAAACGGGGTCCAAATATAAAGACATAAACACAGGAAGAAGGCAAGGGGATTTAACATATCGTGTGTGTATATATAGAAAAAATAAATACCCATCTACACAGTGCAATTTCCAGCAAATGAGTGTCAATGACACCCCTTGGACAAGGGTGGCTCCACCACTGGAGTTAAAGTAGAGAAATGTAAGAATTAAAGACTCAAAATACGAAGTAGGTAGTTTAAAGATGTCGATCCAAGACAAGGTAGCAACGTACTCCCTCCATAGTGAAACATATAGTTTGACCATTGCAGATATTAAGAGTACAACATTCAAACTACTTTGCTATAGATACTTTTTAAAATAGGTTTGAATGGGAGAAAGCAGAGAAGCTGAAAAAATGTCACCTCAAAATTGAGATGACGTAAACCATTAATTAATAATATTAGTGTGGGTAGTTGAAGGAAAGAAACTGCCATTTATAGAACTAAGTCAAGCCTTTTGGGATGAGCCAAAAAGATACTGTGCATTTCAGGGCGGTGTCAGGAGTTATATTATTGGTTGAATATTCGGCCTTAAAACTTATCCAATTGGAAGGAGGGGGGTTTAGTAATTGTGGTGGGGTAATTTGAGCTGAGCGACAATGTAAAGGTAACATGGCAATGAGAAAAGTGCAACAGTTTTCATGTCATTTAAGCAAGACAGTAATCTGAATGTCAAACTTAGTTATAAAATCACACAGTTATAAAATGAGATGTCTAATAAAATATCAAAATTGGTCTTGCATGTTTATGCTCGGGTGAACAACAAAATCAGAGCTAGAAATAAATCAATGATAGCTTGGGATGAGACCAATAATGAGATGAGATGTGTACTATTGTTTGATATAATCTTCTCCAAATTGTCCATAAAAATGAGATGATCGGACATCTATATTATGTTAGATACAACTCGTTATCAATTGTATTTTGATTCCTTTCTGACAATGAACTGAAACTCCTACAGAACCTAAGTCAATATATAATGCAAGATGAAACTGCAGGTTACCTTCTCCCACAGGCTCCAAGCTTGTAGAAGGTGCATCATCATTTTTAGGCTTAGAGGGAACAGTATCACCAAATTCATCATTCACCTTTGGACCTCCCATTACCTGAAGTTGCACAAAAAGGCTGTGAGAAACAGAATCTCACTTTCTCAGGAAGGAAACGCCAAACAAAGTTCATTATGAGTGATGTATATTAATCTGGCATACATCAGGAACCTCTGAAGCAATATTTTGCGCTTCCAAGGCCATTGATGCCCTAATCTGCTTGGCCTTCTCAATCTTCGGCATCATTACGGAAGATCCAGCTTTGAATTTTTCGATGAATTTGTGCTTTTCAAGGTAAATGGAAGAAAAATTAGTATATGCAAAGATCACACAGCTCTGGAGACTGGAGGTAAGCAAATAAAATAATTCGCCAAGTGACGGTAGACTTATACAATACCTTTAGCATCTCTGAAGCAGTTGGACGAAGTCGGGGGTCTTTTGTAAGGCACTTGGCAACAAAATCATGGAATACAAGAGACCTGTGATAATCAGCAACCAATTTCCAAATTCTTCAACAGATAACCAAATGAGATAAAATCTCTCGAAGAGAAAGGAACAGAAGGATGGCAACTAGAATCTCGTCCGTGATTTTACTATACTGACAAAGGATTCATAAATTTGGACAAAACAGTGATGCAGGTTGATTGATTGATATACAAAGCAAGTTGCTCTAAGACTATTGCAATTAATAGGAATAGACATAAACCAAAAACAGTTGAATAGAAACCAACATAAAGGATAGAGAGCAAACCATTTCTCTTTATCCTCAAGCATTGGAGCTGGTTCAATGGATATCATAAATAGTACCTATCAAAAATTACAGATATATCAACTTTCTAAAGTTGTAATTTCACTTGAGGAGTAAAGAGAAGATTCTAAATTACAACATGACCTAAGCTTTTGCAACTCAATCTATAAGCATTCATCCCTGGTAGATTGATTATAATCCCATTGTCAACATACTGAAGCAGATATAGCGTTGATCAAACTTTTGCACTTGAAGCAGCATTCATGAAATGTTTCGATATTGATAACCAATAGATAATTTTTTTTTATGACGTTACTATTTATTGATCCAACTAGGGAATTCCCCGCATAATGGATATGCAATCTCGCATTAAACATAAATTTCTACAAAGAGCAGCCAGTCATCATATCTGCTCCAAACATGTGCAGAAAAAGAAAAGGGTTCTACTAATCTATAGAAAAACTATGACATGTGGCATAAAAGCAATTCATCTTTCTTGTAAAAAGTCCATTATTTAACTCTTCATCTACACCTCCCTTTTACCACCTCCATAAAGCAAGGGGGAAAAATAAGAGAAATTACATATAACTCAACACAAAAGAGGCAGAGGATGAAAATTACCCCACAAAGGTGAATTGAGGAAGCACAAATGGAAATGAATACTAGAAAGCAAAAGAAGAATCACACAAGGTGGTAAAAAAGACAATGTGCACCCTCAGACTACCTATGTCACTGACATCAGATGTCAGCAGAAAGTAAAGAGTTCCAAACTACCAGATGCTCCAAAACCCCAGCGTGAAACCTAGTGGTAGTGGAAATGTCATCTTTGGGAAGCACCCATCAGAACATCATATACTCGACGTACAGCCCAAATAGCAATCACTTAAAAGCATACACTATTCTGAAAGACGCATGATATGTGATAACCTTTTTTTTAGTCTGACAGGTGAATGTGGACAATTATAAGTGAACAAAGAGCGATACTCTAGGCAAGAGATTGTTCAAACAGAAGAGGAGAGCTCACTGAAAAAGGTGGGTAGACAAGGTCTCAACCTACTTGATCAAAGAAAGGTCTCAGCCTATTGCAACTTTACTTATTCAACCGTGAATCATCTATGACATTAAAGGGGGCATTTCCATTTTATTCAGTATGTTTACTGGCAGGACAATCTACATATGGAAGACTCGCAATTGTGTTGTCAGGCGTCATTTTCATCCAAGAAGCATGCTTCATAACATTAGAAAACATCAATGCTGGCAGAATCAACAATATTGGTCAACTTTGATCGTCATGCCAATTTACTGTGAAAGTGAAATCTATCAAAATGAGATAAACATGCAATGCACGTCTATGTAAATTAGTAAAGTAAAGGGCTAACCCTCATTGGATGCACTGTTGCCCTAGGAGGAAGACCCTGAAAAAAAAAGGAAATAAAATAGAAAGTTTAGTTCCAGCAGTATCGCAACAATAGCAGAAAAATGAAGCAGGTTGAGAACCATGAGGTCTCGGGTTCAATTCCTAGCGGAGGCAAAAATACATCTAGTTTCAGTTTCAACTAGAGATGAACCAACAGACGTAGAACTAGTTCAGCTCCAGCAGTATGGCAACAATACATCTAGTCTCGGATACAATTCAAAATAAACAAAAAAGAAATAGAAAATCAAAAGGAAAGGCAGTTAAGAGATTCCAGTAGATATACCTCCGCCATTTCAATAGCAGACACTCCAAGAGCCCATACATCTACCTGGAAAATACCGGATAGTAATCAGAAAAATGAAAAGAATGAGTTCTGCACAACACCAGACTTCACACGAGTTATTGGGATTCAGATGAACTCCATTAAGCAGCAGCTTGAAAAGATGGAAATCAAAGCAGATTTGATACCTTCCCATCATAACGACTTTCTTGAATAACTTCTGGTGCCATCCAATGGGGAGTGCCAATAAACTGAAAATAAATGTACCATATCAGGAACTTTAACAGATAAAACAAGTGAGAAACTACTTGGCATGTTGAACATGACCAAACTAAATGATATGTGAACCCAATGCAGCCAGAAAAATAGAGAGCAAGCTGATTGGGTTGAAACAGTGGTAAAACCTCCAAATTATCAGATAAAATCTTCTACACTCATGGAATAGAAATAGAGGTCTAGTGACCTATTTTTGCCTGGGTACATAGCCAGAGAAACAGAAATCGTCAACCCACTACCAACTAGTGGACGAGACATCTTCATCGGGGCAAGTTTTAAACACCTAATGTCAATTAATTGGTGCAGCTCAAACACAATGAAGACATATCTCAAAAAACAGAACATGATAATGACAGGCCTATTACACTGTAAAACTTGCGCAGGCCTCAATTTCAGATACCTTAAATAGGTACATTTCGACATTGCATCACTTCGATTAGACCAGAATGGATATACGATTAATAAAGGCAACACCAAGTTGAGATTGGGTGCCGTTGATTGGATTGACCATCCATAAGCATATACTAAAGTGCATCAGTTAAAAGATAGGGGCTGAGGTTGAATTTCCAATTTACTTTCCAAATGGTTATGTAGATTTAACAAAGGAGAAAAAGGACTTTGGAGAGATGTAATCATTACTAGACCATGAAGGGTTCGTGGTGTTCAAGCAAAGGAATTTACCTTTGAAGTTGGGGTATGATAACAAATAAGAAGTGGGAAATAATTGCAAGAATCACCGAACACTGCCAATAGATTGAGGGTAATGGCATAATACATACCGTGTTACGTTTAGACATGGTTCTAGTCAGCTGTGCAGCAACACCAAAATCACCTGCTCATTTAGTGACAAAATATTCCAGATTATGTAGAATCCAAGAACCTTTTCTTTCAAAACTAGCAAACAAGATTCTGATTTTTTTTCCCTTGAAGTATGAGAAAAAAAAATTCCATTCAATTTTCTGATACACCAAACAAGAAACTAACCACACTTTGAAGATCTAATACAATTAATAACTAATATAAAACAATTCAGAATTGACGCTAAAGATAAAGAATTAAAGAGATAAAGAAAGCACTCACCTAACTTAACTTCTCCTTGATCAGTCAGCAAGATATTGCCACCTTTAATGTCCCTGTGTACTTTAAAAATAGAGTGCAGATAGGAGAGGCCCTACATCACATCTAACATTACTTCAGATGCAAATACAAAAAGCTGAAAAGCTTTTGATAAGAGAGCCATTTAAGTAGATAATTCCACATTAATAGAAAAAACTGTCAAAATGATTCAATATTGGAACCGGCATCTTGTCTCTGCACCATATTTTTTGAGATGGAGACAGTTGTGTGTATTTAAGCAAAACATCACATAGGTTGTGCTGAAACCTTGTCTCTGTACCATGTGCTTCATTAACCTTCCATAAATCTTGGAAAGGTCATCTCTTTTTCTAATTAAAAGGTAATATCTTCAAAGAAGAGTAGCTTTTATCTCCACTATTTAGGTGCAGGAAGGTCTGAAAGGAAGTCGCAGTCTTACAACATCCTCAAATAGAGTTGCAGGTTATGAGTTACAAATGTACGAGGAACACAGAATTAAGTCTAAGGACCTTATGGATAAAGATAGAATTATTATGCTTTTAAACTTCAACATTTTCAAAGCTTTAACTATGCTTTAGTTGGGAGCTAAACTGGAAGCCAGGAGAAGTAGAATGGAAAGGAGCATTTATACCGGGTAGAAAGGTAAAGGAGAAGTAATGTGGAGGATTCTGTAAACCATCTAAGCTAACTTTTGCGAACCCTCTAATTTGAATAGAATGAAGGGGAAGAGAATCCCTAGACAAAAGGCAAGTGCATGACCTTGTATCAGAAGTATCATACAAGCATACTCTAAAACAATATTTGATATCAAGCATACCTTCAAT
This sequence comes from Capsicum annuum, assembly GCF_002878395.1. Taxonomy (NCBI): domain Eukaryota; kingdom Viridiplantae; phylum Streptophyta; class Magnoliopsida; order Solanales; family Solanaceae; genus Capsicum; species Capsicum annuum. The sequence goes on from NC_061121.1 coordinate 12,632,570, forward strand.
GCCTCTCGACAAATAAATGCTATTTGATACTCCTCTAAAGCCTCGTCTGTTACATTCATCAAGTCAGCAACACTTCCACCCCCACAATACTCCATTACTATCTGCCAAAAAAATATTTTTCCTCGTAAATTAAATAAACTGAAAAGTTCTAGTATAGTTGCAGACATTATATAAGGGAAGAAATGGAAACAGAAACACTTGAATAAATCAGTCAGAGCATGATTTAGTTTTGAAGTCCAAAGAAATGATGACCCTTCATACCCAAAGGTACTCTTCTCCTTGGTAGCTACCAAGATAGCGAACAACATTTGGATGACTGCACTGCTGCAACATCTCAATTTCACCTCGAATTTCTTCATAGCCTTCCTCCTAAAAGGAAGAAATATATCTATAAATATACAGAGAGACAAACTGAACCACCTGAGATGAACTAATATCAGAGTCTAGAGCACAGAGCAAGCATACCCCTTCAGATAATGATATGACTTTGATGGCAACCATTTCTGAAGTCCTCAAGTCTCGAGCTTTATAAACAGCCCCATAAGAACCCTTCCCTGTGTTTATCAAAGTCCTCCACTTTCAGCCACTTCAGTTAATAAGAAAAACAACAACATACCCAGCATATTCCCACATCGTGGAGTCTGGGGAGCGTAGAATGTACACAGTCCATACCACTACCACAGAGGTGAGGTAGAGAGGTTGTTTCCGATAGACCCCCAGCTCGAGACACTTTATAGTTAATAAGCACAATGGTTATATAACAAAAAAAGTACAACTGCACCACCAATGTTTTCCCAGTCACACAGATAAGCACCAACATCCAATTCTTCTAATATTTACAGCCAATACTGCACTTTGCATAACAGAACCAGCGGCATACTCACTCATAAGATAAGATAAAATTGCTTCACATGAGATTCACCAGGACTTCTTGTATGATTATGCTCAAAATCAAAATTATCACAAGTTTCTCGAGACAAGCCGACACTGTACATTTTTTAACCTCTCTTAATAAAGGCAAAAGGTCTCATTAAGTGCAAAACCACCACAAAGCTCTGTTCAATAATCCAATTTGACAGAAATTCTAGCTACATAAACAGTTAAATACTCATTATTCTCCATGAGTCAAATAATAGCAACTACTACTGCTAGGACATCTATGTCTCAGTACCAAACATTAGTCACATGCTCGCAGTTATGTGAATTCTAAGTATCCTTTCTGCGATATTTGGACCTGTTTCATTCAATTAGGACAAGGTCTATGCCAATTTCAACAGCAGACCAACTCCTATGCTGGAAGAGAAAGGGATTCCCAAGCATATGAGCCTGGGGGAAGCTTGGAACTCCATACTTGCTGCAAAATGATGGACTCTCTGAAAGAGAGAAATTGAAGATATTTTGACGGATAAAGGAACTCAAAAAGATTAAATCTAATTGTATTTTTGGTTTCTTTCTGGTGTAAGCTGAACGTAGTTGAAAATGCAGACACCCGGATATAGCTTATAGAATCTTTTGTATAGATAGCCAGGATTATTTTTTTTTCCTTTTTGGATTTAACTACAGCACTTTCTTAGTGCTTGCTTTGACATCAAGAACATACCCGGAGCCACCTTAGGCAATTTTACTGAAAATTGTGGTTTACACTTTCCAGAGGTTAATCTGTGGGAGAGCAATAGAAGCATTGTGCTTCTAGGCGATGCAGCCTGAATGCTGCTCCCTAAATGGAGAAAGTCTAGTAGCTGGAAGCATCACTAGCTTATGCTCTAACTCGAGTAGCATAGAACACGTGAAATCCCGTGTGAATCGGCAAGGACCACCTTGCAAGGCTATTGTTTAGCTAAATAGCAATTGGAACATACAATACGTCCAGTCGCCTCTTGTGGATTCTCATAATCCTGTTGTGGAGAATCCCAATTCGGAAGTCAAAGAGTTCTAGAAAACTGAAAACATTCTTGGTGGAAAAAATGTGAATAAAGGAATAGATCTTTGTTCTCTTTTATTGTTTTATTGTTGTTCTATGTTCTAACTGGGGCATGGTGAAGTGGTACGCAACGAATTTTGGTCCCACTAACTTGGTTTTACGTTACGGAAGAAAGACACATGTGATATTAGATATTGACTAGTGCTAGTTATATATGAAGTGAACTTAGCTATTACAAATGCAAACTTAACATTGCACACCCTTAACACCATTGAGAAGAAACTTCCTGGCTTCACCGCTGATCAATAATACTTACCCTCCCTAAAATAAAAATCTTTTAAGACTAATTGGGATTCACATGTAGCAAATTGCATTTCCTATATCTAGTGATTGAGTAAAAGCACAACAAAAACAGATAATTTTCACTACTGAAAAATCATCTCAAAGCAAATAAAGTGTGAAAAAACAAAACTTAACCTAGCTCATGAAGTAATTCATACTTAGTAGAAGGATCTTCCCTAGTCATACTATCCGATATTGAACTCGACAACATCTTAATCCCTTGTGCCCTCAATGTACCACCACCACCATCTCCTCCTGCCTCCTCCACCCCCTCCCCATTGCCCCTATGCCTCTGCCTCTCAATCAAAATTTCCCCAACCGCCTGCTTACTAGCCACAGCTCTACGCATACTCATCCAACACCTTCACCACTTCTCCTCACCATTGTCCCTGAATCAAACTCATTATCCTTCACTACAAACATCCTAAGATGGAACTCCAAAATAATACTACACGAAACAATAGTAGTAACAGAAATCAAATAATAACAAGAAAGTATAGCAGTAGTCCTACAACAACTCAAAGCAAATAAAGAGGTAAAAAAACAAAACTTTACCTAGTTCATGAAGCAATTCATACTTAGTAGAAGGATCTTCCCTAGTCACACTATCCGGTATCGAACTCGACGACATCTTACTCCCTTGTGCCCTCAATGTACCACCACCTTCCTCCTCACCTACCACCCCACGATTCCTTTGCCTCCCAATCCCCATTTCCCCTACCGCCTGCATACTAGCCACTGCTCTACTCATACTCATTCCAACACCTTCACTACTTTTCCTCACCATTGTCCCTGAATCAAACTCATCATTATCCTTCACTACAAACGTAGAAAATCCTCCTCCTTCTTCTTCTTCATCCTCATCTTCCTGATACCGTCTCCTCACAGAACTACTCTCATCATCCCGATCCCAATAGGACATATACCTAGCAGTCTGCTGGGGGAATTTCGAACTGCGATCAGTTTTCACAATCATGGTATCCGAAATGGATGCCACGTCATCATCATCTCCACCACCGAAGTCTTTAGGAAGGCGTTTGAGTAAAGGAGGAAGCGATTCTTCGTCGTCGTCTTCGTCTTCGTCGCCATTTGGGGTTTCGGCATCGTTGTCCTTGTAGAGCATGGTGGAGTAAAGGGTAGAATTGTCTTTTTCATCTTCGGAGGATTTAAGGTTGTTGTTGTGGGTGATGAAGGTGGAGTATATGTTGTCGTCGGATTGTTGCTGTTGTTTCGGAGTGGTCGCAGGTGGTGGTGGTTTCCGGGATCGCCACGATGATGGACGAAATTCCATTTTTGACCTTGGAAGTGTGGAGCGTGGAATGATGAGCTGAAAAAAATGAAAGTTCTACTCATCCATGCTGAGGTGACACTAATTGTTTTACTTCAAATACAATACACCTTATCTTATTGTATTTACATAAATTTTTATCCTTATAAAATAATTACAAAAATCTCAATTAACAATGTATATATCAAAAACTAATTATATATTTCAACAGATTTAAGATCACAAAAATAAACCAAAATTTAATTATGCAATATATCTTCATTAGTTAAATGTATTATGTATTTCGACACACTAAAATTAAAAAAAATATATATCTAGAGTTAATTATGTATCTTTACAAAGGAAAAAATTGATCTTTCTCAGATGTATCGGGAGCTAATTATGTATCTCAACAAATTTAAGACTAAGATTTTTCAATAATTATGTAAAATGCTAAAATTTTCTGTAATTAAGCTCCAAATTATCAGAATTTATGTTGTTTGCTTTTATTTTATTATATTTTTTAGTTTATTTTGATTCAATATATCAAAAGAGACAAGTATCGATTACCCCGAACTTGTCACGTTTTATTCATGGTACACCTAAACTTTGACTAGTCCTAAGTACACCCCCCCCCTCCCCGAACTTGTTCTTTTACTACTTCGAGTGATGACCCTTTTTTGCTGACATGACAAAATATTTGGTTTCACATTCCATCACGCGTGTGATGGAATATTTTTTTGCCAAATCTGCATTTTCAATGGTTAAAAAACAAAAAACTTCATTTTCCTTGAATTTTATCAAAAAATTCAACTATCTTTCTTCCTATTTAACTTCCAATCTAAAAACAAATAATCCGTTCTATTGCTTCTACTTTATCTACTTATTTCTAACTCCATAAATTATAATAGGAGACTTGTTTGTGCATGTGAGTTTACTCCAACTATGAGAATTTTATGGTCGGATGACAATTTCGAATGTAGATTCCTCGGTTGTATGCATTATGGTGTATGTAGTTATATTGGTTAACGATTTTTAGTCCCTAACGATTTGATTTTTGATTTAACCGATAAGAAAATACTCATAAAATAGAAAAAGTAGTAACTAACATGTAAAATAATAATTTAGCATAAACTTATTGGGTTATCAGTTTACCCAATAACCCAATTAAAAAAAAAAAGAAAAAATTTCAGAAGTAACAACTTTGTAGCCTTAATTATGACTTTTATAGCAAAATTTTCATAATTATGAAAAATAACAAAATATATTTTGTATTTAAGTAAAATGTTGCTATATAAATACATATACAAATTGAATAGTAATTTCTATTTTGACTCTCATAAGTTAAGTTAAATACGAGAAGCAACCGTCCTTAATTCATACTACATTTAATTATAAATTTTCCTAATATGACTCTTCTATTCTCTTTCTTTTTTATTCTCTTCCCTTTTTTTCTAATTTTTCGTTTTCTTATTTTTTCTTTCTCATATTTTTCTTTTTCTTTTCCTATTTTCATTTCTTTTTTATGGTTTTATTTTTTATTTTGATTTCTTTTTCTTTTTTTTCTTTCCACTTTATTTTGATTCTTCTATTTCTCTTCTTCTTTTTATCCTTTTTCATTTTTTTCTTTATTTTTTACTTTTACATTTTCTTATTTTTTTCTTTCTCATATTTTCTTTTTCTTTTCTTATTTTCGTTTTCTTCTTCTTCTTTTTTTTCTATATTTATTTTTTTATTTTTGGTTTTATTTTTACATTTATATTTCTAGCTTTTATTTCTCTCTCTTTCTTTTTTTTGACTTTCACTTCTTTTTCTTTGGATTTTTTTTTGTTTTTTTCCTTTCCTAGTTTTATTTTTTTTTTTTCGTTTTTTACTCTTCTATCTCTTGTTTTTGTTTTTAAAAAACACATATCTATATCACATATACATATTCAAAAAATATACAAAATATATAGACATACAGATTTGCGTATATATTTACAGTACAAAACATACATATACATCTGCGTATATATTTCCAGAATACATATCTAACTCATATGTATGTATAAACATACGACACAAAATCTCTATACCAAAAAGTAACATAATACATTTGCCTAATTACGCTTAAACTACACATTTCTTCTTCATGATGTAGACATCAAAAATATTATTATGACGAAAAATATGCATTATCCATAAATACATATGCATTAATCATAAATACATATGCGTTATTCATAAATAAATATGCATAACTGAAAAAAATACATATGCATTAGTCATAAATACATATGCACAGTAAAAGTACATATGTATTATTCATAAATACATATGCATCTATAAGAACTTAAGCAAAACTAAAAATATATTTTCAAATCAATAAATATAGCATCCAACCCCATAAAAACGTATGAATGACTAGAAAATAAATATGTATTATTCAAAAATACATATGCATATCTGAAAAAATATATATACATTAGTCATAAATACATATACAATCTAGTAAAATACATATGTATTATTGATAAATATATATGCATAATTGAAAAAATACATATGCATTGCTCATAAATACATATGCACAACTGAAAAAATACATATTCTTTCTTTTAGTTTGACTTCTTTTTTCACATATTTTTGCACTTTTGGGGATTTTAGAGATAAAAGTTTTCTCAATGTTTTTCATTTCATAATTTCTCCAATATTTTTCGACTCGTCACAATGCTTCGATCTCACTTCTTCTATGCCAACTTCTCTGTTCAACTGAATAGAAGTAGAAATCAAGTTAACACAAAATCCCACAATCTTTCAACAAAAGAAAATCACAAAAGCCCATCAAATATCGTAGAAAAAGTTAGGGGAAAGGACAAAAATAATACCTAAAATAAAATAATTCTACAAAATTAGCACCTAAGTTTATAATACCGGTAAATAGCCACCCGTGACTCATGTTATAAACCCGGTAAATAGCCACTCGCTATATATAACGGGAAAATACAAAAAAATTCAAAATATAACTTTACCTTCTTTCCTTTTCAGTCACAAATTCCTTTCCCTTCAAACACGAAATTCTCCGTTCATTACCTTTTCTAATACTCATCTTTACCTTTTACATTCCATAACCTTCTGTATAAATCTCGAAACATTTACTCAAAATTGATACAAAAAATGGCTACAACTTCTGTTTTAGTACCAATAATGATCAAATATGGAGGTGAATGGATATATGAAGTTGAATTTCAGAATTTCATCATCAATGGAGTTTTGTTCGATTCTGACTTTACTTACGATATATTTGTTGCTGAATTGTATAAGCAGTTAAATATAAATCCAACTAAAGGTTTTGGATATCAAATACATTGTCACAGCGGAATCTATGCCTATATACAATGACATGAGTGTCAAATTGTATATGCAGATGAAGGAAAAAAAGTTTCGATATCAATGAGTATCCATTATGCATAACACTCGTCCCTATCGAATTTACTGCTGGTGAATTGTCAAATGCTATACAGATTGTCGAAGCAAATCGCTTTTCTGACATTGAAGATGATTTCTCTGAGGAAAACTTGGAAGATAAGCCAAAGCTTATCATAGTGGATCCTCTTTATAGGGATGTTGAAGAAGGGCAACTGTATTGGGATAAAAATACAATAACTAGCGTTATGAAGCATTATGCAATCCGACATAGATTTCAATTTAAGGTCAAAGGATCATCAACATCAAGGTATGACTCTACACAAAAACTGTATCGATTTAACATATATACTGTATCAATTTTTCTAGTATAAAAGTGGTATTAAACTGTATCAATTCAGTATAAAATAGTATCAATTGCGTATCAATATGGTTTTAATGTGGTCTTTATACTGTATGAATGTGGTATTAAACTGTATCAATCTAGTATAAAATAGTCTTAATTGAGTATCAATGTGGTTTTAATGTGGTCTTTATACTGTATGAATGCGGTATTAAACTATATCAATCTAGTATAAAATAGTATCAATTGAGTATCAATGTAGTTTTAATGTGATATTTATATTGTATGAATGTGGTATTAAACTGTATCAATCTAGTATAAAATAATATCAATTAGGTATCAATGTGGTTTAGTGTGGTCTTTATACTATATGAATGTGGCATTAAATTGTATCAATCCAATATAAAATAGTATCAATTGAGTATCAATGTGGTTTTAATGTGGAATATATACTGTATGAATATGGTATTAAACTGTATCAATCCAGTATAAAATAATATCAGTTGAGTATCAATGTGGTTTTAATGTGGTCTTTATACTGTATGAATGTGGCATTAAACTGTATCAATCCAATATAAAATAGTATAAATTGAGTATCAATGTGGTTTTAATGTGGTATATATACTGTATATGCATGCATAAGTTCCCACTTTTTTTTTTGAAAAAAGTATATCAATATGCTATAAAAGTGTATAAATCTGGTATAAAACAGTATCAATTGGTTATAGATACTGCATATGCAAGGATGTGAGCTGTATGTTAAGCAATCGACTAAAATTCAATAATCCTTTTTATTTCTCATCAAATAAATGATATTTTTTTTATCTCATTTGCAAGTAAGAAACCTACATTATCTCATTATAAAAGACTTCTTTTCTAGTAAGAAAATAGAATGCATCAAAAACTTTGAATCAAGAAGGTCAAAAATGGATTTGCTCTGCTTACTGCTTGTGATACCTTTGTGGAGTTTTATCTACAGAGGGATTAAAATGATAGATGTTAGGTGGGTTACTGAGGATTTCATTTTCAACAAGGACGTAACGGATCATCATGTGTGGATAAAAAGGTACAACATTGGTTTTGGCCCATTGGTTGGCTAAGGTTTGATTGGTAGTAATGTTGTTAGTGAGTTCATGACCATGACTGAAACTTGAAGGTCGGTGCCTTTAAAAGCTTTAGGGAGTTCTGGAATTTCATCATAGATTTTGAATCTTTTTTCTTTGAAACCTTTGATTAAGTCAACTGATTTTGTTGGTACAGTGAAGTTGTTCCCAAGTTGTCTGTAGCATATTCCAACCTCAGATGAGATTTCTGCACCTAAAATTTACAATAAGCAATAGAACCAAGCGAGCTACTGTAAGTAAGATATTCAAATAGAATTAACATTATTTTGTATAAATGTATTAATACAGGTACTATCTGCAATGTGCGAATGAAAAATGTCAATGGACTTTTCGATCTTCAAGTAAAAAAGAGTTAGAGGTCTTCATGGTAACAAGATTATTTGATGTTCTTACCTGTGCAATTGCAGATAAAATAATTTTACAACGTCATGCTACTTCATTGACCATTGCTGAAATGGTAAAGAACGAATATCTAAATCTGAAATCATTATTCACTGTTGCAGAGATGATGGATGAAATAAGAAACAGTCATGGGATTAGAATGAACTACAAAAAGGTGTACAGAGCGAAAGAAAAAACATTTAAACTAGTCAGAGGTTCCCTGCGTGAATCATATGCTAAACTGCCAGCTTACTTGTATATGTTAAATACAATCAATCCAGGTTCATATACAAGGCTACACAAGACAGAGAACAATCACTTTCTGTATGCTTTTGTCGCATTTAATGCATCCATTAAAGGATGGAAATATTGCATGCCAACAATAGTTGTTGATGGTACTTTCCTTAAATCAGCATACCGGGGGACTATGTTGTGTGCTAGCGTGCTTGATGCAGAAGGTTAGTTTAATGATTTTTTTCAGATACAATAGTACTTTCTTAAAAGATGTATAAATTCAACTTTTTAACACAATTACAAATTGCAAAAGCTTAATATGCGTTATTCATACTAGTCTAAGATGTTTTACTTTTTTCACTTGCATAATCAGGAAAAATTCTACCATTAGCATATTCTATTGTGGATTCTAAAAATGATGCTTCATGAGAATGGTTTTTTAGTATGTTTAAAATAGCATATGGTAAAAAAAAAATATGTCCATAGTATCTGATCGATATGAAAGTATATTAAAGGTTGTTGCAAAGGTATATCCAAATGTAGCTCATTGTATATGCATCTGTCATCTATGGAACAACATCAAAGGAAAATTCAAGAGGAATCAGAAGGAGCTAAAGGGAATCTTTTTTGCAATGACTCATACTTACATAAAGACAGATTTTGATTGACTAATGAAAGACGCAGACAAAATCGATAAGAGGTTGAGGCCATACCTGTTTGAAATTGGCCATGAAAATGGTCCATAGCATATTCAAATGTCAATAGATCAATGGTAATGACTTTGAATATTGCAGAGTCGCCGAATTTAATAAATAAAAGGCAAGAGAACTGCCAGTAAAGAAACTACTACAATTCATGATGAATTTGGTAATGAAATAGAATAATGAAAACAGAATGAATGCACAGGCAACATTTACTGAATTGAAAAACAAGTACAACACAATAATAAGGAAAAATCTCATTTTATCAGATAAAATAAAGGTAAAGAAAATGTATTGTTATTCTATTTCATATTGACTAAAATGTCGTATGGTACAGTTGCTTAATGTTTTGTTGTATATTATAGGGAATGGCTTTTACCAGTTATGTGTATGTTGTGATTGATGAAATTCAAAAGCAAAGCATTGTGTGTATGCGTGAAAAAAAGTGTGATATGCGTGAAAAAAGTGTAGCTGCCTATAATTTCAGGTTGATAGAATCCCATGTCACCATGTTATGGCAGTATTGAGTTACACTCATATGAATTTACAATCCTGTGCAGCTTATTACACAAAGGAAAACTATTTGAAAGCCTATGAATTTTCAGTTATTCTACTTCCTAATGAAACAATGTGGCACATTCCAATAGAAGTATCAGATATCATAGTACTCCTACCAATCTGAAAGCCAAGACCAGGTAGACCAAGAAAAAATAATTGAGGCAAAGGAATTATGGACTACATGTCTGTACAGAAAGTATCATGTGGACGGTGTAGAAAGGTTGGACACAATCAAAGAACCTACACAAATGCCCCAACAAGAATTTAATAAGACATTCTTATAGCTCCTATTTTGTTTTTTCAAGTAGGCCAGTTGATTCTAGATTGCAAAACATATTACAGGAATTGATTTTACATTTTAAGTTGAAATGTGAAAAGTTATTTATTTTTACATGAAATGTAATAGATGATGCCTAAGATTTTGCATTTTTAAGCTTCCTAGTTTGATTGCTAATGAAATATTTCAACATTATATGGATTTCAACTTCTACTTTTCATTGTCTTTATGGTATCTTTTTGATGAATTTATTTAGTAGTATGATGTGTGTATATATAAGTCCATACGCGAGTTTCATTCAATACATATTTTTGAGCGTCATCTGTATAATATACAGTACTAGTTAAATGACATCATATACAGGTGATATGTACGTGTCCAGGGAGAACGTGTTTCTCCTATTGTTGTTCATCATAGCATGACTATAATGACATTCATGTTATGTATTCTTCTTTAGGGTACATTTAGTTCATGGTATATAGGTATCAAATTCAGCACGCATATATAAGTATAAAAATCAATACACGCTTATACATAAAATAATATCAACATTCTAATAAAAAATAAAAGTTTTCAAAATCATATAATTGTTAATATGAATCAATATAGATTCTTCGAAAAACAGAAATAAAAACTAAGCAAGTGTATCTCATAAAAAACACCAGGTAAACACTTCCAACAGTATATCAAAAACTTCAAAATATGTCAAAAACTGCACTTACAAGTTATCCTAAACTATTGCTGCTTTAGAAGATTAATTTTTTTCAGTCTTCCAGTAGATTCATCGTTGCTGATTGCACACTGCCTTTATTTTTTCTTTCCATATTGACACAGTAATACACCATATCGGCTCCGTATGCTATCAATATCATCTAAATTGCAGAAAATTGAACGCGTTCAATCATGTACTCTGCAAAAGCAACTACAAAAATACCACAATCCCTGCAACATATTCCCAAATGAGTATAATAATCAAAAAGGAAAAAGTGAAAGATTAGCAACAGTATTAGTTTTTTAGTACTAATTTACGTGTTCTTTTGAGTTGGCAATCCATCAACCATCCGAATATCAAACGAGTCAGCAGTTGAAATTCCATCACTTCTTTTGTCCCCAAAATCAATAGAAGAAAGCAAGTATGGTATCAATTCTGAATATACTGAAACAACTTTCTCAGCAACACGTCTATGTCGTGCACCACACATTGAATCATAAACATAAATACATTGGGCTTTAATAGAAAGACGAGCCAAAATTCAGTGAAAGTTTTTAGAAATATTTATCGGGAACAAAACATTATCAACAGAATACCACAACACATTACACCTTATAACATATCTGAGGATATACTCAATAATTTCATTTCCCTCTTTAATAACCACAACATCTTTCCTCTTACCCAAAAACTTTGAGTACAAACATTGTATCAAGCAATTTAACCAATAATTAGTTGTTGTGAATGAACTTCCATCATCAAAAAGAGTGTAATTTGATTTCTTCCGTAAGTAGTAAAAAAAATACATCAATATGCTGAAAAGTAAAGATAAAAAATCATTTTAATAGACTACATTACGTTGTCAGAATCAATAAAGAATATTTCAGTACTACTATACTAGCAAAATCATGATGGATAGTAAACTTACTGAATCAGTTAAAGGTACTCCTGCATATCCAAGCGTGTAGAATCATTCTTTTATTTTAACTGTGACAATATCAAAGTCAAAAGCATTTGCCAGATTATTAACAGATTTCAAATAAACAGGACTGTAGCAAAAGCATGACACAACGTATTAGTTATGACACAAAAACGATAAAAATTTAAGCTACAAAAATATAGAAAGAAAACACTTACTTTGAATTAAGTCGTAATGACTTATCAACAAACTTGTTGAATGTAGACAACAACTTCATATCAAGAAATGACTCTGTAGTACTTATGGTAAATGGATGTTGATACTGAATATGTGTTTTCTTGAATGCCCTTTATCTATGTACTTAGTTGGTTGACCTTGAACGTTGCTACAACCAGAATCAAACTTGAACACGTATGGTGATTCACATATTGCAGCTGGTTTTCTTATTCTACGAGGGACAACCGGTGTGTCATCCAAGATGGCAGTTGATTTTTCACCAACAGAAGTATTATCAACATTTTTCCTTATGCTTCCAATATCAACAAGAACTTCTGTAGCCTCTAATGCAACACTTGTACAACCTAAATTTGTATCAATCTTTTCAACAACTTTCTTAATCATAGAATGTTCACCAATTTTATCAGGTTGAGTATACTTTGAGATTTCACTGTCCGAAACAATTGACCAATCAATTTCCTGATTATTCTCAATCAAATCTTTCATACACTGTACATTCTCTTGAGAAATAGGTTGGGTAAACTTTGATACTTCATAATCAGAAAAATTGAACTAACTATCCTCAAAATTATTTTAACCTCCTCTCCAATCTTATTGCCATTTGGTGTAAATTTTAAAAAATTAAAATTTGAAAATACGCTCTATTTCATCACTTGTAATAGGTCTATCAGCTGCACCTGTATCGATATGATCATATACACTAATAATTTCTTTTCCAATATCATCAACAACATTATCACTTAGGTGATCTCCAGCTACTACATCAATGCGATCACCTACATCAACATTTTATTTTTTAATATCATCAACCAGATTAGCACTTAGTTTATTCCCAGCTCTATATCAATACAATCCCCAGCACCATCAACCACATTATCACTTATGTGATCAACCTTAGGTGTACCATCAGTTTGTCATCCCAAATTGTTAGATAAATTAACCTCCATGGGATTTCCTCCACGTGTATCATTATTTTTGAGCCCCACTTTATGACCACTATGATACTCATTCAGTATGGTAAATTGTTTTATAAAGTTCAACAAAAAAATATTAGTATAAAACTGTATATAAGTCTTATAAACCAAAAATAATACAACAAACCAAATACCTTAGAACTCTCATATGTAGTTCTTTAAAAATTAGGTTAAATGACAATGTCATCAATTGTTTCATCGACAAAACCTCATCCTTTAGCTGAACAGTTTCAAAATGGAAAACACAAAAACACCAATTTTTCATAATACTCAACTACAAAAAAGGTGATATTAAACTTTTAAAACACCTAAACATACCAAATTCAAATCAGTTCGCAGAAGTTTCAACTCATTTTGAGAATTCACAAGACTGTCTTTTCTCATATGTTCTTTGCTCGAATCACACAATCCATCATATTTCTTGAATATAACATGTTTGTTTTGAGGTACAAGCTCAAAAAAGGCAACTGAAGAATGCTCTTCTCAATACAAGTTGATTCAATATTGGTTAACACCATCTATTCATACAAATAAAAATTTAAAAGGTTTAAAAAAATAAATTAACAGTATAAGCAAAAGACCATATATATAAATACACATAGTATAAGTTCCTTCTCGCGATTTATATCACTAAAAGCAAACTTCACCTTCCTGTAGTTTGGTCTTATCGTTACTGACCACTTAAGTATCCAGAGCACACTATCTCCCACTCGAACAGCTAGTTTATTGTCCGCATATGGACAATATTCGTAAAACCAATATTGGAATGCCAAAGGAAAACCACCACACTGATACATAAACTTTTGCTTATAAACCTAGTACTTCATTGAATCCAACATATCACGAAAATATAACTTTCCCCAGAAAAATGTCTCAAATTGACCAGACTCAACCAACAAAAAGGCATCCTTATTTATGAAATCACCATACGTAATTGAAAACAGAAAGCTCTGAATAAAGTAAAGAATAGCAATATGCAACGCATCCCATCAGATTGGTATTTTTTTCCAAGAAAAAAGTTTTCAGCTTAAGCTTTGTAACTTTGGATTGATTTGAAAAATACAAGTCCATAAGGCGACTAGATTGGCTCAAATTACATGCCAGTGTTACATCACCAATACACTTTAAGCCGCTTATAACAACAAACTCTGATAGACCAAATCGCAACTTTGTGTCATTCACTTTAATCCATATCTCATTATTTCGACTAGACAAAACTTCCCTAAGCAACATGCCATGTATCAACTAATTTTGAATGAAAATAGATGAAAAATCTAAAAAATATTCAAAACAAGTGTTTCTAAACAAATCGAGTTGCATCTTAGTCAACTTATCTTTCAGTTCATTCACAATCGAGCAATTTGTATGCACACTAACATGAGTCATGTAATAATCACTTGGTCGAACAACAAAATTCCAAATCTGAAAAAAATATATATTTCTAAATACGTAACACTATGTATTACATTGTACAAAACAACTACAATAATAACAACATACAAAGTAAGGTCTCACATTGTACACATATACAAAAAAAATACATTATAGTTGTAAAAAAATATAGAATACCTCAGCATCTGATAAACTATAACTTGATTTGCCAAGCTGATCAGAAACTTTATGCTTTTTCTTTGATGACACACCAACATCTTCACTATTTTTTTCCCGATTTCGTTTCTTTTTTTTCTTCGCACTAACAACAACACATTCATCAACCTTCTCCTTCCCTTTTGAAAAACCCTTTTCTTGATCTTTACATGTACTAAAAAGTCTTTGACTCTATGACCGAGTCATCCTCTGAGAAGAAGATGGACTTTCTGACATAGATTTTCTCTTAACTTAAGACCTCATTCTATCAATTTTTTTCTTCTTCAAGTTTGAAGTACTAGGATAGTCCTTCAACTGCAATAACATACATGATGATTCTGTAAAATCATCATCTTTAACAATAAATTTAGGGTCAAAATTGACCCCTTTACCAGCTAATTTTAGCTTGCCTTTACTACCCATTTTTTGTTGCATATCCAAACAATGCAAGAATCATCAACTCAATTTCTAATGTTGATAAAAGACACAGATTTATCAAGCATATTAAAGGGAAAAGAGAAGAAAAATTGAGAAGGTTTTGTAAATAGTCGTTGAAAGAGTATTTAATAGAGTATTTACCTTTAAAGTGTAAGAGGATCAGTTTTGGGCCAAATGACTATTTACGGGTATTAATTTGGGCCGACTGGCTACCCATGTCCAACTTTTAAAAGGGCTGGCCATTTCTTTTCAAAATGGCCAGCCCATGTCCTTTTCCCAAAAAGTTACAAAAGAACTCCATCAAATAATATATCCCTCCATTATAGCAGACCTCCACAATCTTTTAACAAAATAAAATCACAAAATCTCCCCCCTCCCAAAAAAACAACAACGAAGAAGACGGATGAAGAAAAAAATATGAAAAAATAAAAAAATATAAATTACATGAAAAGATAACATGCAAATACTGTAAATATCAACTTACCTTATTTGATGGATCACAATTTTGAAAAAAGGGAAAGAAATTGAAAAAAATAGAGTGAAATATGGGAGAGAATTGAAAAAAGTGGAGTGAAAAATAGAAAAAGATAAAAAAGTAGGTGAAACTCATGCGTTTTTCAAGATAATGGTTAAAATATTATTACTTTTGCTATAACTTGTAATTTTGAGAAAGTGTTGCTATTTATTATAATTAAGGTCTTAAGTATGCCAGTTTCTGTAATTTTTCCTAAAAAAATCAAAATCGAATCAATAACCCAATAGTTTTTTTCATAAAATCATTAAAAAATCATTAACCCAATAATGATAAATCAATAACATTTTTATCGGTTCGATTTTTGTACACCCCTAATTTAAATTGCAATTTCTTACTCCAATAATTATAATAAAAAACGTATTTGTGCATGTAGGTCTCCTCAAAATCCTAATCGAAACTACTATGAAACATTAACCGAAAAAAATAATTTCAAATTTTTAACACGCACAAAAAATATAATTTTTTCAGATAATAACTTACTTGATTGACGAAAATTCAACACTATTTCGGAGTAGAGGAAAACTGAAAAATATAATTTTTTTAGAGAGAAATTGGATAATTAAGGGTAGAAATGAGTTATTTTTTTAATATAAGATCAATATAAGGGAAGTGGATGGTA
Organism: Capsicum annuum; assembly: GCF_002878395.1. Classification (NCBI taxonomy): domain Eukaryota; kingdom Viridiplantae; phylum Streptophyta; class Magnoliopsida; order Solanales; family Solanaceae; genus Capsicum; species Capsicum annuum. The sequence continues at coordinate 12,649,144 of NC_061121.1, forward strand.
TTTATCCACGTGGACAGACACGTATGCATTTTTTTCCACGTGTACGCGCGTGTTTTACATGCTCTGGTCCTTCAGCTGAAAAGGGTCACACGAAGTACTAAAAAAATAAGTTCGGGTGGGGGTATTAGTCAAAGTTCAGGTGTACCGTGAATAAAACGTGACAAATTCAGACTCTCTATATCGAAAACAATCTCTCTATCTTATTTTTGAGGTATCATATCTGCGCTGCATACACTTAGCCTTTCCCGATTTCACTTTGTGAAAATATACTAAATCTTTGTACCTCACCTCTAAGGTAGTGGTACGTAGTGTGTAAACAAGCATGTTGTTGTTGTATTTTTGAGTTTTATTTTTCTTAAACTTCATACAAAGTCACTTCAAGTTATTCTTTTTAAAATGAAAAAGTTGTATGTTAATTTTTAAAATTAATACAGTTAAAGTTACAAGTTACAAGGTAAAATGCACGACGACCCTCTATTTCTCAAGCACGTGTATTATTTGAAAAAGGAAAAGAGGAATTTCTTCAATGGGCAAAAGGACAATCCGGTGAACTAAGAAGATGTTTGACCTTAAAATCACAATTTTTTGAAGTTGAGTTGAGTTGGAGTTGGAGTTAAAATTGTGTTTGGCTAATAATATAAATTAGTTGCCCAAATTAAGTTTCTATATATACGTATTATGACTAAAATAAAATATTAGTATTGTTTAAAGACAAAAAGTTTTGTTTTGTTTCAGATAACCAGTTGATTTCCATTTCTCTATAAAAAAATGCCATGTGAGTTATAGCTCTTCTACTGACGTTCTTATTTCAGTGTTGATAGGTGTAACAAAATAAATTGGATCTATTTTTATTGTTCCATGGCTGTTGCTGACATGCCAGAACAAGTCATCTAGGATTTCTTGTCAGCATCAAAATAAAAAAGTTAAAAAGTCAAAAGGGTAATCAAATATAATAATAACAACAACATATCAACATAGTCCTACAAAGTAAGGTCTAAGAGAGAGTAGAGCGTACGCAAGCCACATCCCTACCTCATAGGTAGAGAGTGTTTCTTATAGACTCTCGGGTCAAGCATCACAACTACATCAAAAATCAAACATTAATGACTAACAAGTAATATAAATTAAAGCTTAAACTCTGTAACTCATCCAGTATTCTTCTTTGATGTATACACTTGAAGAAGGGGAGACTTGGAGTAACTGGAAAAATTATTGCCATGTGACGAGGAGGTCACGGGTTCAAGCTTGGAGACCGTTGTGGTCCGGCCCTTCTCTAGACCCGTGCATAGCGTGAGATTTTGTGCATCAGGCTGCTTTTCTTTTGATGTATACACTTGAACTTCACATAGTGATTATCCTATGCAAAACCAACGGATCTTGGACAATGCAATCAATGATAATGTATATAGAAGACCAAGAAAAACTTATAAAATTTAGATTCCAATCTCATCGTTGTTTCAAATATATAATTAAGTACTTGATTATTTAAAATTACTTCTTACAGTTATCTGTCAGACTTGGTTAACATCTAAAAATACTTTAATGCAACAATTTTAAACTTGTCCCTAAACCATTTTGTTGGTCAACATGCATTGTTTGTAGCAAGTCTTCTTATTTTATTGTATGTGATAGAATGGATCATTCATTATGCAGCCAGCTGCTATAGTTTTCTTGAACTTGTACATCCATAGCACAAAGCAATTCAGAGATATCTCAATCATATTGAGCGGTCTGAGCGATTAATTCGCTCACTTCATTTGTTACATTTTCCTCTCTTAACTTTATTATACCCTTGTTTAACAACAATTTATCCAGCACCATCTGCAACAAGTCAGCAGCATTTGAATCGACAAATTCAAGGCTACGTCCTGTTGATTGTGCAAGAAGAAGCACATTTTCTCTGGGTACAATATGGCCATAACTTCAGAAGCAATTGTTGGATTTGAGGATTAGACGGAGGAGCTGATTGAACGACTTATCTGGGGACCGAAAGATTTAGATGTGGTCTCCCTTGTTGGAATGCCTGGAATAGGTAAGACGACGTTAGCGAAGAGATTATATACTCATAATGTTATTATCAGTCGCTTTGATGTTTGTTCATGGGGCACTATTTCTCAAGCATATAATAAGAGGAAGACCTTGCTTGAAATGTTGGGTGATTTGGTTCCTCTCAATGACAGCACGTGTAGTGATGATGAACTAGCAGAGAAGCTGCGAAGACATTTGCTAAAGAAGAGTTACCTCATAGTCATTGATGATTTATGGAGCATTGACGCATGGGATGCCTTAATGAGATGTTTTCCAGATGATAAAAACAGCAGTAGAATCATCTTGACAAATAGACGAGACAATGTGGCTTCTTATACTAAGCGTTTTAGTGCCCCTCATCATCATCGTTTATTCACAGATGAAGAAAGTTGGCGCTTATTGCAGAAGGAGGTGTTTGGAGAAGAAAGGTTTCCTCCAGAACTTGAGAAGATAGGAGTGCAAATAGCACAGAGCTGCAGAGGTCTTCCACTTGCAATTGTTTTGGTAGCTGGTCTTCTTGCCAAAATAGAAAAACAAGAACTTTGTTGGAGAAAAGTTACCAATGATTTAAGATGTTCATGTGTTATTGCTGATGATGCCCAAAGGTACATGGACATAATTACGTTGAGCTTCAGTCTTTTACCTGATCAGTTGAAACTATGTTTTCTCTACTTTGGAGAATACTTTGGAAATGGAGTTAAGGTCCGAAAGTTGATACAGCGTTGGGTTGCTGAAGAATTTGCAATAGGTAACGGGTTAAAGAGTGCAGAGAATGTAGCAAAGGACTACGTGATGGAGTTAGTAGATAGTAACCTTGTAATGGTTGTCCGAAGGAGTTTCTCCGGCAAGGTGATAGCAATTAGCATGCATGATCTATTAGGCGAGTTTTGCTCCACTACTTGTATAGATCAATGGGGGCCAGAGGGGTAAGATTTGATTTGAACTTTGACATACTTTTATATGTAATTAACTGGGCTAACTATTACAGCTGAAAGTCCAAAAATGAACATGTATATATGTAAGTAGCTGTATAGGAAAAATACAGAATGTGTATGTTACGTAATAGCTCCAACACCCCCCCTCAAGCTGGAGGGTGCAAACACGCTAAGCTTGCCAAGAATGTGAAGATGAGCAGGGCCAGGAAGAGACTTCGTGAAAATATCAGCGAGCTGATCAGCGGAATGAACAAAATGGAGAGAAATCAAGCCTGATTGAAGGCAATCACGAATGTAGTGACAATCTATCTCGATGTGCTTCGTGCGCTCATGGTAGACTGGATTGCGGGCAATATGCAGAGCTGCCTGGCTATCATAGTAAACAGAAACAGGATTAGTAACATAACCAAAATCAGAAAGTAGGCGAACCAATCAGGAAACTTCAGCAACCACTTTACGAAGAGCGCGATATTCAGCTTCAGCTGAAGATAGGGAAACAGTAGGCTATTTCTTACTCTTCCAAGATATAGGAGAGACACCAAGTGTAATGAAATAACTAGTCACAGACCGGCGTGAATGAGCACAAGAAGCCCAATCAGAGTCAGAGAATGCCAGTAGAGTAAAGTCATGAGAATTAGATAATAATAAACCCTGATCAGGTGCATTTAACAAATATCTGAGGACATGAAGGCCTGCAAGGAGGTGAGGCACCTGGGGAGCCTGGAGGAATTGGCTCAAATGCTGAACTGAGTATGAAATATTAGGCCTTGTAAGCTATAAAAAATTTAATTTTCCAACAAGGCGATGATAAAGGGAAGGATCAGTAGGAGGAGCTCCCATATTAGTGGTGAGCTTAATTGAGAAATGAAGAGGAGCACTAATAGGAGTAAAGTTGTCACAGTGAAACTCAGATAAAAGTTCTGAAGTAAACTTCTTTTGAGACATCAAGTAACCCAGGGGGTGAGGAGTGACCTCCAAACCAAAAAAATAATGGACAGACCCGAGGTCCTTTATCTTGAACTGGGAATCCAAAAACTGTTTCAAGTCATCTAATTCATGAACATCATCCCCAACCAGCAGAATATCATCAACATACACAGCTAATACAGTATATGAAGCACCATCAGATTTGGTAAATAGAGAATAATCATTCTTGCTAGACGAATTGCCCCCGAGAGACAAAGCTTCAGAAAGTTTAGAGAACCACTGTTTTAAAGCTTGCTTTAACCCATAAAGGGACTTTTTAAGTTTGCAAACTAAGGGATAAATAGGGGCTGCAGAGCAAGAAACTTCCAGCCTAAGTGGGGGCTTCATATAAACTTCCTTAAGTAAATCCCCATAGAGGAAAGCATTGTTAACATCCAATTGATAAACAGTCCAATTTCATTTAATGGCAATAGATAAAAGGACCTTGATAGTAGTAAAATTTACCACTTGGGAGAAGGTTTCATTGTAATCAATCCCTTTTTTTTGAGTATCCCCATGAATGACCAAGCGAGCCTTATACCTTTCAACAGACCCATCAGCTTTATGCTTAATTTTGTACACCCATTTAGAAGAAATAGGCTTCTTGTTGGGAGGCAAAGGGACCAGTTCCCAAGTGTTATTGGCTTCAAGAGCTTGAAATTCCTTGAGCATAGCATCCTACCATATAGGGTGAAGAACAGCTTGGTGATATGACTGTGGTTCAGTAGAGGAAACTTCAAGGGAGATGCTGGTAAAGGCTGAATGACAAACATAGTTAGACAGGTAGGTAGGGGTGATGATGGTCCTAGTAGACCTTTTTAAATGAGGAGGAGAAGGTGATGGAACAAAAGGGATAGAGGGAGAAGGTGAAAAAGAAGAAAGAGGGGAATCTGGAATAAGAGAAGAAGAAGAAGAGGGAACAAGAACAGAAAAAGACGGGGGGAGGGAAATCTATAGGAGGAGGGGAAGGCAAGAGAGAAGGGGGAGAAGGATATGGGAAGATGTGTTCATGGAAATAGACATCTTTAGAATAGAAAATGGACTTGTTTGAAAGCTACAACAGCTTATACCCTTTTTTACCACAAGGATAGCCAATAAAAACACAAGGAATAGCTCTAGGGAGAAATTTATCTCTCCCAAAAGGAGGGGTAGTGGCATAACACAGGCAGCCAAAAGACCTGAGATGATCAAAAAAGGAAGAAGAACCATGCAACTTTTCATAAGGGGATAAATTGTGTAAAACAAAAGGGGGCATCTTTTTTATTAAGTAAGTGGCAGTGAGTACACAGTCACCACAATACATAGTGGGGAGTTTTGATTGGAAAAGTAAGGCTCTTGATGTTTCTAAATGGTGCTTATGTTTTCTTTCCACAACACCATTTTGTTGAGGTGTGCGAGGAATGATTGTTTGGTGAAGAATACTATTTTCAGCAAAAAAGGAAGAAGCTTCAAGGCTACTACCCAATTCATAGGCATTATCAGATCTGAAAGTTTGGACAGATGTATTGAATTGTACTTTAACCGTAGATACAAAAGCTTTAATAATGGAAAGAGCATTACTTTTGCAAGTAAGAAGATGGGTAAATGTGACTCTGGTAAAATCATCAACAAGAATGAGAAAATATCTATAACCAGAGTACGTTTTAGTGTGGTATGGTCCTTAAATGTCAATGTGAACTAATTGGAAGGGAAAAGTGGAATGAATAGTGTTGTGGGGAAAATGTAGTCTTTGTTGTCTAGCTAGGGGACAGACATTACATGTAAAAGTTTGACTTGGAGAAAGCTGAGAGTGAAGAAAAGGAATGGATTTCATTTTATGATAAGGCATGTGACCAAGTCTTTGGTGCCAAAATACATCCATTTTATTAGAAATATGTGAAGAATTACAATAAGAGGGAATCACAGGTGGGATATCGTGAGATACATTGACAGAATTTGAAATATGTGTACAACTAGAAGCAGAAACTTGAGAAACAACAGATTGGTGATCAGGTACTGGAGAAGTAGAGGGAGCAGCATGTTAGTAGTATAATCCGTTGGCAGTCTTACCAACTTCCAGTGGCTTTTTTAGAGAAGGGCCTTGTAAATGACAAGAAGTGACAGAAAATACAGCTAAGCATAAGATATGTTTGAGTAGTTGATATATAGAAAGTAGGTGAAAATGGCAAGAGGGAACTAACAAAACATTATCTAAAGTAATGTCATCCCTTAAGAGCAAGGACCCAGTAGATACTACTTTGACTTTGTATCCATTAGGTAAGGTAATAAAAAATGAATGAGCTAAAGGTTATAAGTTGTGAAGGAGGCGTTTATGGGGAGTCATATGATTAGAGGTACCTGAGTCTAGCAACCAAGAGGTAGGGAGTAATTGGGAAAAAACACACACACTGTAGCCAGCAGAAGTAAAAACTGAGCTATTGTACACCTGCAAAGTGACAAACCCAGAATTCTCTGCATGATCAAGCTGAGGAGGATGCATGGGAGAAATCTGAGCCTGTGGAAAAGACTCATGAGGTGATTATATTGTTCTTTGCTAAAACCATGAGAAGAGTTCTCTTTGTAGGGGTTTGAATGTGGCTTGATATCTGGATCTGGATCTGATAGCTGAACACAGGAAGCAGAGGATTTCTTATTCTTGGTGAACTTGAAATCAGGAGGGAATCCATGAAACCTATAATAGGTGTCAATAGTATGACAGGCTTCTTACAATATTTGCATGTCTGTGATCCATGGGACTGTTTAATAGTGCTGAAATTGACCTTTTGATGAAAAGGTCTATTACCAGAATTAGAGACAGGAGTATAGGCACTAAATAATACCGAGTCACTAGAGAAATAAGGTGGACCAGATTGAGATTCCTTTTGGCTTTCATCCTGTTGAAGGAGAGCATATACTTTACTGATAGATGGCAGAGGTGTCATCATCAGGGTATTGCTCTTAACAGTGGAGTACCCTTCATTCAAGCCACTAAGGAATTAGAACAATTATTGATCATGAATGAAGTTGGACAATGCACCACATGTGCACTCAGGACCAACATAAGAGGCATTTAGTTCATCCCAGAGAGACCCCATCTTAGTGAAATAAGCAGCTATGCTTGAAGACCCTTGAATAGTTGAATTAATTTCCTTTTGAATATGGATATACCTAGACCCATTAGAGTGACCATACCTATAATTTATGTCCTTTCAGACGTCTCTAGCAGTAGAAAGACACATAACACTAACAGCAACATCTCGTGAGAGGAAATTTATGATCCAAGCTTTAACCATATGATTACACCTTTCCTAGAACTGGAAATATGGATTGTGAAAGTCAAGTTGAGGAAATTTTCCATTTACCATTCCCAACTTATTTTTGACAGACAAGGATGTGATCATGCTATTTCTCCAAATAGCATAACTAGAGCCATTGAACGGTATAGGAACTAACTGATGGCTAGGACTCTCAGAAGGATGGATGTAATAAGGATGAGAAGGGTCCAAAGATAACTCTTCAAACCCAGCAGTACCAGTTGAGGAGTTAGTAGTACTAGCACTAGGAGTAGTCATCCTAGTGATTTACAAAGATATGAAACAACAACTATTTCCAGGACTAGGACTAATGATAAAAGCAATTACAAGTAAGATCAATCCATCACAACAATCTACAGATCCAGATAAAGACCATACATGAACAGATCTACAATAGCAAATCCATGAAAACAAAGTGTAGATCCAGATAAAACACCATACAGAAATGGATCTACTATAGCATCATCCTTAATGAGCACAAAAAGAACAAATCAGCCCTAAATAAAGCATTTTCAACCGGAAATTCAATGTCGAATAGATCAGGGATGAGCAACATATTAACAAAGAAGTCACAGATACTGTTTACTGGTCTCTTTCATACACCTAAAAGAGAAAAGGTCTTCGACAATAGATTTGAACCAAACTTCAAATGTCGTCTGTTTATACCGTCGTAACGAATCCACATAATTTCGCCATTAACGGGTAAGATCGAAAAGTGAAGAAAGAAGAGAGGATCGATCTACACACTCTGATACTATGTTATTATAAAGATATGATGAGCTCCATTGACAATCATTGAAGAACCTAGAAAGTACGAGAATAATCAGATGAAGAAGAGAAAGAATTTTTCTTTTATTGAATTGAGAGTCAAAATATCTGTCTACTCTACTACCTCCACTAACTCACTATATATGTATATATACATGCTTGTACTGGGCCGGTTATGGTATTGTTACATTGGGTTGGAGAAAAATTAACTGGGATAACTATTACAGCTGAAAGTCCAAAAATGAACATGTATATATGTAAGTAACTGTATAAGAAAAATACAGAATGTGTATGTTACGTAATAACTCTAACAGCATGCGTCATATTAAGCAGTGCATATCCTATCCAATCTTTGATTAATTTAAGAAACTTGGTCCTGAAGGGGATTTTTGAGGAAAATCCATCATGGTTATCTAACGTCAAGAACTTAGAAGCTCTGATACTTGAGGGATCGCGATGATTGAATCTGTCATGTGCAATATGGGATATGGTAAACTTAAAACATTTAGAAGTGACTGGTAAATCAACTATCATTTGGTGTAATGTCAAAAAATTATACTATTTTTACATGGTAAATTTTTTTTTATGTATAAATAATAGAGACTGAACCCTATTCGACTAGTCTGTATATGTACTAATGAACCCCCTCACTGAAAATCCTAGATCTACCCCTGGTTACAATGGCTATCCTTGGCATACTTACCTGATGGCGAAGAGTTCCAATAGTTTGTGTCAAAAGTACCGAATATAGTAAAACAGAGGTGCTTGATTGATGAACCACAAGATTATAAGGGAACAAAGAGATACATTAGGCTTCCAGGTATGAAATCATTAAATAGACTGAAATCACTTAAAGTCTATTTTCTAAAACGTGGTGCAAAGCGACTTGACGTCAACTTCCTCATGAAACTCAAGAAGTTGACCTTGTCATCATGTTAACTACCATGGAGTGAAGTTTCAACCATAGAAAGATTAGAAAACCTAGAGGTGCTAAAGTTGGAGTCTGATGCTTTTGAGGGAGAGCGATGGGATGTCAAAGATGAGGAGTTCTAGAATCTCAAGTTTTGACATTCTATGGCATAAATATTCCACAATGGAACTTTTCTGATACGTCTTTTCTAAACCTTTAGCTGGTGATTTTCAGAAACAGTCAACTGGAAACATTTCCCAAGACTTTGAACGCTTACCTTTGTTGAATATGATTGAGGTGCGCAAATGCAACTGCAGTGCCTTGAGAGCTGCTAAAGAGTTTGAGAGAACTCAAATTGAGGATTAGGGAAATTATGAATTCAAGCTCGTCCTCACCTCAAGTCTAGAGATGAGGATGAAGAAGATATTGGACTGACTTGGCAAGTTGACTCGGAGCTGCCAATTTTGAAATGCGTTTTCTATTTTGTAGTTTTTTTTCTTGATTATTTCTGTCCCTATTAAATGGGCTGACCCCAACCCAAACCAGTTCATTAGTTGAATTGCTGGTAAGTGTTTCCAACATAATTTAATTCATGGAAAATAAACTTCAACCACAAATAAAAATATAAAGAAACAACAGTTTTATTGATAAATGATGGGGGTACAAATCTGTTCCTCCCTTGATTCTTCTCTTTTGATTTTCTCCGTAATTCGAGGGCCATCAGTGGCGTATTTCTCGAATGTATGGATATTTGGATATGAATTTCTCCAAAATTCGAGGGCCGTTAGTGGCGTATTTCTCGAACATAGGAACATTTGGATTTGATCTCCATGAAAGAAGGGTTTGTCTTCTTGATGTATTTGATTATCAAAAAGAGAGAGTTTTGATCTTTATAAATATCCCATGAATTTATTGGGACTTTTCAAATCTTTGATCTATTTGTGAATATCCCATGAATTTATGGGATACTGGAGATGCCTCTTTAAAGGGATATTTGACCCCTTTATATAGGCATAATTTAGGGCTTAGGTTGAGTAGCTATCAAGCTAGATTTAGGATAAATTAGCCCCCAAGAACTCTAAGCAAAATTGAACTCTTTTTGTAGAGTTCACAAAATTTCAATGTCTACAAATGCCCCCTGCTTTATGGCTTGTCGGAGTGTAGACTTGATGAAACTCAAAGACGACTCTTGAAGTACCGCTTCTATCTTTACGATCCTGCAGCTACAAGGAGTTTGCGAGGTCCTTTGGGCTGGTGGTGGTGAACTTGGGCTTCCCGAAGAAGGACGAGCACCTGATCACCTTTCGAAACGCGATAGCCAGGACCCAGATTGACTTTTTGTTGCTTAGGAAAGGGGATAGGGCGTTGTGTAAGGACTGTAAGGTCATCCCGAGTGAGAATCTTTCGACCCAGCATAGGCTCTTGGTTATGAATTTAGGTATAAAGAAGAATAGAAAGAAGAGGAGTAGGGAGTGTAGACCTAGAATTAAGTGGGGTGGCCTGACGCCAGTGAATGTGTGGGAGATAGGGGAGAATTTGGCGGGAATGGGGGTGTGGGAGTGTAGGGGAGACGTGGATAGTATGTGGGATAGGGCGGCTAGGGGCATCAGGGAGAATGGAAGTGAGGTGTTGGGTGTTTCTAGGGGCCGGGCCGGGCACCATCGAGGGGATTGGTGGTGGAATGAAGAGGTGGAGAAGAAAGTGGGGACCAAGAAAGGGGCGTATGCCAAGTTGGCGGAGAGTAAGGACGAAGAGGAGAAGCGGGTAAACAGGAAAGAGTACAAGCTAGCGAGGAAGAAGGCTAAGTCAGCAGTCACGACAGCTAAGACGACCGCCTTTGAGAGCTTGTATGCAGGGTTACAGGGGAAAGGAGGGGAGAAAAAGTTGTTTAGACTCGCTAAGGCTAGGGAGCGGAAGGGTCGGGACCTCGATCAGGTGAGGTGCATTAAGGGGAAGGACGGTAGAGTGTTGGTGGAGGATGACCACTTTAAGAATAGATGGAAGTCGTACTTTCATAGGCTCTTGAATGACGAAGGGGATAGAGCTATTGTGTTAGGGAAACTGGAGCACTCAGAGGAGTGTCGAGATTTTAGCTATTGTAGACGTTTTAAGGTAGAAGAGGTTAGACAGGCTGTTCGCAGAATGCGAAGGGGTAGGGCGACGGGGCCGGATGAGATACCGGTAGAGTTTTAAAAGTTCGTTGGAGAGGCTGGTGTAAGGTGGTTGACTGGATTGTTTAATGAAATCTTCAAGACGGCAAAGATGCCCGAGGCTTGGAGGTGGAGTACCATGATCCCTCTCTATAAGAATAAGGGGGACATCCAGAGTTGCAATAACTATATGGGGATTAAGTTATTGAGTCACTCTATGAAGATCTGGGAGAGAGTGGTCGAGGTGAGGCTGAGACGGATAGTGTCTATTTCAAAAAACCAGTTTGGATTTATGCCTGGTCGCTCGACGACGGAGGCAATTCACCTGGTATGGAGGTTGGTGGAACAGTATAGGGAAAGGAAGAAGGACCTGCACATGGTGTTTATCGACCTGGAGAAGGCCTACGACAAAGTCCCCAGGGAGGTGCTTGGAGGTGAGTGGAGTACCGCTGGCATATATCAGAGCAATTAAGGATATGTATGATGGAGCGAAAACTAAGGTGAGGATGGCGGGAGGAGACTCAGAGCATTTCACTGTCCTGACAGGGTTGCATCAGGGATCTACTCTTAGTCCCTTTTTGTTTGCGTTGGTGATGGATGTGTTGACGCGCTGTATTCAAGGGGAGGTGCCATGGTGTATGCTTTTTACAGATGATGTAGTTCTGATAGATGAGACTCGAGGGGGTGTGAGTGACAAATTAGAGGTGTGGAGGCAAACCCTTGAGTCTAAAGGGTTCAGGGTGAGTAGAAGCAATACAGAGTATATGGAATGCAAGTTTAATGACGTGAGGCGAGAGAATGAGGTAGTAGTGAAGCTGGAATCACAGGAGGTATGTAAGAGGGAGAGTTTCAAGTATCTCGGGTCCGTGATCCAGAGTAACGGTGAGATTGACAAGGATGTCTCGCACCGTATTGGGGCGGGATGGATGAAATGGAAGCTCGCGTCGGGGGTGCTGTGTGATAAGAAGGTGCCGCCCAAGATTAAAGGCA